>NW_009259966.1:454039-454676 GCF_000687185.1 Egretta garzetta | reverse complement strand
GAACAATTAAGCAGTGCCTTTTTGCATGGTTTGAGTACTGTGCAGGAGTATCTCTATACATATCCGTGTATGTGTGTGAGTATATCTGAAGCATGCAAGTAATTGGTACAGAGTGAATAGCGTGGGGTGTGCCGATTGCTTGGACTTTAGCACACTGAACTGGCTAAATGAGGAATTACACACGTGGCTGCGTCCTGTGCCATTTAAAATGTGCAACCACGTGGATTTTTTTGTTTCATATACTGTGTGATCAATCAGCTAATTAGTTATGCTATGAATTAATAGCTCGTATGGCCTAGCAGTGAAGGTCAAATGCAAAAATTTGTATAAGTGCCCTGAGTGAAAGGGCACGATCAATTGTTTTCACGTTTTAATATGCATTCTTGAAGATGGTTCTTTCCCTTTTTTCTCAGCCCCCCCTCCTCAGCACTCATATTAGACTAGACCATTTCCCTAGCAGTGCTAGCTATAACCTTCAAAAAAAGGTAGAAATATTTATTTCTATTTTTTCTTTTTAGATATACTATTACAGAAGTTACTGCACTAAACATTTAAAAATATTACTAACAAAAAGGTTCAATAGCATGAACTTTACAGCCATTAGGGAATTGCAGTAGTTTTCAAAAAAAGAAAAGTC
>NW_009259966.1:400719-453992 GCF_000687185.1 Egretta garzetta | reverse complement strand
AGAATTGATTTTGATTTAGTTATTTCTTCTTTTAAAATCATAATTGTGTTAAGAACTAGCATTTACTGTAAAAGTGTACAGAGCAAAAGGTAGTAGAGTTTATTGGTTATATGGGCATTTCTAGGTTGGGGTTCCTAGCTTGAGACAATATGGTGCTTTAGCCATGGTCATACCAGCAGTGGATTGATGCCAATCGGATTTTTATCTGACCTGGTGGCTATGTCTATACAGCACAGTTTAAGCAGTGCTGAACTGGACTCTGCATCTTTAAAAGGAATATATATATATAAACTGGAAAAGATATTTGTCCCACCTAATTGATTCACCATTCTATCTATTCTTCCTGAGGCTTTTTGCTCATCTAAGAAGTTCATCATTATTCTTTGAATGGTCATTTCTTCAAACAAATAAAATATTAGGGAAGCCACTGCAAGCAGAAATGTAACTGTGCATTGTACTAATTTCTTTTGTTGTTTGACTTGAAGGAGGTTCAGTGTCAGCTACATCTTTCCAATTAGCATACAGTAGGGAGGATTTTCTCAAATAAGATATTGGTTGTGTGGTGACAAAAAGCTGGCCAACTAAGGCACTGTTATAATTAAAGTGGAAAAGCAAATCCATTTTATGAAATGTTGAAGTTTTGAAGCCTGTTTCATTTTGCAGTAAAATGAATGTGAGACTAGGTTTTCATAGAGGAAGAAAGACTTCACACTGTCTACTACTGAGCATTTAAAGCACAGAGTGGGGATGGCTGAACTAGATTCTTTGCTTTGCCTCTTTTGGAGCAGAGATGTTTTATTAATTTTTGCCCATTCTGGTTCAAGCAATTGTTATTTCGGATCTGAGAGATTCTTGTCGTTTACTAGTTCTCTGTCCAAGCTGTCTGCTCATAAGAATTCATCCTAGCAAATATTTAATTGAAATTGATTCATTTTCACAAAACATTTAGCTTCAGCCAAATTGCATCTTTCCTATCAGGGAAAAAAAAACAGAAAAAAAAATGATGATGACTGGTTGTAATTATATTCTGTGCATAGCCATTGGGAAGAAAATATACAAGATCACAATGGCAAATCAAAGTCTGAGTTACAAATTTTTTTATTCTTCCACATAGAATAATGGTAAACCTCATCTGTCTTAGAAGGACGTGGCACACATTCAGATACCAGATGTGGTCTATGTCTCTCTCTATAGCAGTCACATAAAATGATCAATATTGAACATTCAATGGAAGCAGACTGCATGCATAGCATAATTAGGTTGCTTAGGTGACCAGCCCTTGGATAAACCAATTTCTAATAAGCAGTGAGTTGGTATGCTTATTCTCAACTTCTCCAAAACATACGTGCTGCTTAATAATTACAGTTCACATTTTCTCGTGCCAGGGTAAATTTTGTCATGAAATATCCCAACGTGAGATTTTAGTGAGTAAAGAAGTTAGGCCAATGCAGAACCCTTTAAATCTCAGCCATTGGAATGAGTGGTTGACATTTTGTTCAACAGATTTGTGATTCCTGGTGGTTTGTTTTTTGTTTTGTTTTGTTTTGTTTTTTAAATTTCTTTCTCCCTCTTCCACCCCCTCACTCCCTTGTTGGCAGGAGACTGTCTTTTTTCCTGCTCTAGGGATTGATCTGGCTATAGTTATTCCAGCCTGAGTACAAACCTGATAAGGCATATGCCAGTGTATGAAGACTGTGCTAAAATGAACTGTTGCATGCACATCAGGTAATATTCTCAGGGTATTTTCTGTCAGAACTAATAAGGTGGGTCTTTAATGAATGAATCAGGTTAACTAAGCAGTAAGGGAGGCTCTGTGAGCCTGGGATTGCTCAGCTGGCTCGTTGGCCTGGTGGAATGCAAACCTGCTAAAGCAACACGTTTTCTGCCAGATTACTGTGCTGATCTGCCTCCCTGGAGAAAACCCTGTTCCTACACATGAGGCAAGGCAGGGGAGCAGTCAGAAGCGGGAGGTGGAGGGAGGCAGAGCGGGACTGCCTGTCCTTCAGCCGATGGGGTTAGGCACAGGGAAGGCCGTGTATCAAGGTGGCGAACAGAAGAGAAACGTGAGCCAGGACTGGCACTCCAAGCCTCATCTCAAGGCATTGCAGGCAGCCTTTGAGCTCACCCTGACTTGCAGCATCCAAGGTACCTCAGGGGGTTTAGCACTCTCCTGGCTGTTTCCTGCAACATCTCTTCCCTTGCCTACTCTGTGTCAAACCTTAAATTCTGAATGTCCATTTCTTTTTCCATCTTTTTTTCTGGAAGAAGCTGAGAAGTGGTTTATTTTTTTCTGTGCAGAAGTCAGGAGCGGTGTAAAAAGATTTTGTCTTTCCTGCCATTTCAGCTTTAGCTGTTCTGAATAGTATCACATGCGCACTCTCTCATGTCTGCAAAAGATAGGTCAGGTGGTGAGCTATCAGTAGTACTTTTTTCCTGCTCTTTTCATGGGCATAACATTTCTAAAAATACAATATAAGCTATTATATAATCAGGCTATCTCCCTTTAAGGCTGCCACTGAATAATTATTCAATATTGAGAAGATATTCAATATCCTCATTCTGAGGATGCCAATTCTATGGTGCCAAACAAAAATCTGAGCTTTGCCACACTGATATTAGTTTCTACAGACTTGTAGAATATATGTAGCTGAAGCTTGAATTTTAAAATACACTTAAAATCACATTCATTAACATAACTTTCAAATGCATAATAATCAAGTTGTAGTCTACTGTCTGTTCTCGCCCCAGCCAAGGTGTCAACTCTGATACATATCGATGTTATACGTGATCTTACATGCTAGAGATGTGCATTTCGAAATACTTCAGCTTCTGGATAACAAGGAGAGAATAACCTTGAATCTGTACATGCTCACTGTCTCATAAGTGAGGATTCAACACATAAGGGACTTTTATGATCATTGGTCTAAATTGCCTTTGAATGTATTCACACACATAGCATCGTTTCTGCTCTTGCCTTTGTCACTTTTTTTTTTATTGCTACCATTTTTAAAAATTTTGTCTTCCTGTCCTTCACCTGTTTGTTAGCTACTTCTGTGCCTCTCTGTAGTTTTGCATTCTTTTTCAGTTACTTTTTAAATCTTCATTGCCTACCCCTTTTCTTCCAAAGCATTTCTTTCAATGAGCTGTAGGATCTGCTGTGTTTTCAATCCAAGGAGTGATACTATTTCCCAAAACAATGCAAACCACTTTTCAAAGATGTTCTTTTGCAACTAGCTCATGTTCCCTCACAGTGTCTTCCCCACTGCACAATCTGAGATTTATCTCTCTGTGTTCAGTATGACTCTCCTTTTTTTCTTCTATCAAAACCATTCAATGAAATACAGGACATCATATTAACTTATGTATTAGTGTCTAAATTGTAAGTCATAAAGCTTTTTCATATCCAAGGAGATAAACACAACCTCTGAATGTGTCTTTCTCTTGAACAGTTCCCATAAAGGAGTTTTGTTCTTTGTTCACTGTGCATACGATGCATATTTTGTTTCTCTTCCGGTAGTTTCAGTTCTTTGACTGCAGGCTTCTGCAAAATGTTTTCATTTCAAGTATAATGACCCCATCCAAGAATAGAGTACTGTTCAGGGTTTATTTCCTAGTCAAGATTTTGAGTTAACTTTCATGCTATCTTATATCAACTCATTCCACTAGTATTTTGCAGATATCTCTCTTCAGCCTTCAGCTTTGTTTTCCTTTTCCCTGTTCCATAAGCCATGATGTTTACTAACCAGGGCCATCAGTTCCTGTTCATCTGTTTTCATTCTATTCTTTATAATACTGCCTTCTTTTATTAATTAATTGTTTAATAGTTTTGTTAATCTTAGTTAAGATCTCCTAGCACTCTTTTTCTCAGGTCTTGATTTCTAATGCATTGCTGTTTGACCTCAGGTTATGATTTCATGAGCTCTCTAATTTAACAGGACTTGGACTAGATTTCAGCTTTGTTGAAAAGGTTTCACAAGTTTCTTCCTCATGTTTCTTCCTCTCCTGATGTTCTCAGATGAAGTTCTTCACTTTCTAAAATAATTCTTTCTAGGAGAGCAATACTTTCAAATTTTGTAGGCTAAACTGGTACTTGGTTTTGACTAATTTATCTATAGACTCCTAAACAACATCTGAGTATCTGACAGGTTAAATTAAGAAGACTTCTCTTTGGTGTATCTCCACCTGACTTCATAAGGAGACAAAGCTCTTACTTTAATTTCTTCCAGTTGTCTGCCATACTTCCTAGATTGCATAGATCCATATTCCTATCACTCTCATCTTTTTCTTTTGTTCTGTTTTTATATCTGTTTTTCTGCTCCTTCCTTATGGCAGCTATACCCTGACAAGGTTTGCAGGGACAGAGTGTAACCACTTATGACTGCTACGCGCTTGGTAATTTTGGTGGTGTGCTCCCCCCTCGTCTCTGACTCCCCCTCCTTTGACCTCTTTCAAGTGATAACCACCTGTGGCCGTGTTGATAGATGTGTCTGGTCTGTGTCTGGTCCTGAAGGATGCACCCACTGGATGTGGGGGGAGACAGATAACAATACAATAGCCAAGGGCCATTGTGGAATGTGCCCACCTAAGCACAGTGGTCAGTATGCAAATATGACTATGAGCCAATTATCTTACCCCCATAAATAGTGAGCAGTCCAAGAGCCGTTTGAGCTCTCCTGCATGGCAATGGGCTGCACGCCAGGATCTCCCCTTGAGCAGGGACGCCTCTCAAGGTTACTCCTCAAGGCTGAGAGATTCCTTACCACGACAGATTCTTGGTAAGTGACTAACAGCATGCTAACTTGGAAATCTTAGCTAAGTGACAGAAAGGATTAATTGCGCATATATAATCCTTTAGACATAAACCATTGACCAAGTCTGGGACTAGGATTGGATCCAGCTGCACCTAGACTCCTCTCTGAGGGAGTTTAGAAAGCAAGGGCATCTTTTCTGAACCTCATGACTCAACGGGAGGGTCTCCCTGACATTGTTGTCTGACCCTGTCCTCTGTGCAGTAAATAACAAAATGTACCTTGCCATCGAATCTCATAAACTATTGTTGCAGTTACCACTGAACTTTGGTAACTCACAGTTTTACACCAATAAACCACATTATTTTTGCCTCCCTCTCACTCCATCCGCGACAGTAATACAGGAAGCAGATAACTATGATGAGGCCCTAAACCAGTGGGTAGAGCTGTCTAGACCTTTTTTAGTTCTGACAGTGAGCTTCCCAAGGAAGATGGAAAGATTTTTGTGTTAATTTGTGATGGTTTAAACTAGTTGGTTTAATTTTTTTGAAGAGAGAAAGCCAGACAAGCCGGGTTGGGCAGAAAAGGAGAGTAAAGTCTCTATAACCAACTTTTTCCCCTACCTCAGTGACCTTGCAAAAAGGTTTGTGTTTCCAGGCTGGATTTTAGCCAACTTTGAATTGTAGCAAACCCTACACAGCGCACTCTGGAGGACAAAGACGTTCTTTCTAAGGGTATGCTTTTTGCACCCTGTTCTCCCAACATTTTCTAGATTTCAGCATCGTTTACAGGCTTCTTGCTCCCCGCACTTGTTCCCTTCTTTCAGCACTTGCAGGAGGCTCAGTGGTTTCTTTCCACCAGACAGGTCCACCTGACCCAGTCACTCTTTTTGTCTTAAAATAACAATATATACAAATTTAAGAGGCAAAACAGAGAGGCAATTATTGCAATACTTAATACACAGGTGACAAAATGTTACAAAAGTTGCAGAAGCTTGTCTCTGTCAGGTTGCTAAAATCCATCAGCGACAGCAGCAGCCCTCTCAAACCAGCCTTCCTAGTCTCTTAAGGCCAATTAACTATACAACTGGGTTAACCATGATATGCTGGCAGTTTTCATAGTAGTTGAAAGTATGGATTTGTTCTGCAACTGTATAGTTTGATTGCTGAAGTAAAGGAAAACCTTTCCTGTCTATTTCATTTCTCATTTTCTGGTATCTGAAAAGTAGCAGCAGTGTTCTAAAAATGTGTCCAGCCCAACACATGGATGCACACAGGCAGTGCTAACCAAAGTGGAAAGGGCAGGAACATACCCAGGGGAAAGAGCTTTGAACCATGCCTTTCACCATCAGCATGGACTGTATTAGCATAAACCACTTGTGAAAACACATCCCAGTTTAGAGTCCTGAAGCCTACTGGCTTCAGCCTTAGGGATGACTGTACCCAAAATGCATGAAGTGTGTCTGCTCCTGTGCAGGTGATCCTCATCTCCTGTGGCTGAATGCAAGTAATTTCCAAACTAGAAACCAGCCAGTTGCTCTATCACGGTACATTAGCTCTCCCTAATGTAAATATGAATGCAGGTGTGTAACTTCTAGGATGAGGTGACCTGCAGCTAGTTAGTGTGAAGCATAAGTAGAGGAGTTTGTACATGTCTGTCTAAATATGTTTCCCTAAATTCACTGAGAGTCCTAGGTTACTACCTCCCCTTTGTGTCTTCTGAAAATGAAATGACGCTTCTAAAACACTTTGGTATTTTAGAAATTTCTACTCAGTTTTTTTGTTGCTGTTATTTGTATTAAAGCAAATTTTTTTTTTCTCACATTCTTCCCTGGTTTGTGTTGGGTTGGTTGGGGTTTTTTTGGTTTTTTTTTAACCTAACATTTTATTGACTTAAAGCAAAGAAGGAAAGAGAAAAACTCTACAACTAGGAATTTGTGATTTTTTATTAAGTACTAAGATTGATGCTTTTTTGCAGAGCTTTTATTTTGAGAACGTGTTTTTATTCAGTGACAAAGAGGGTACAAGTTCTTAAAAGGCGAAAAAAACAGAAGGTAGTACAAAATGAAATTGGCAATTGGAGACAATTTCTCTTGTGCCCTGTGGGTAACCACTGCAATTTAGGGTGTAGCTTGTACTGCAGAAATATTTTGGTTTCTCAGATACAGGTGCTTTTTAACAGCTGTATTCTGATGATGTTTGATAATAGTTTAATTATATAAATTTGATGACAATTTCTGGAAAAATATTCCAAACAAATAAAAAAATTCTTTAAATATGCTGTGCATAGACTTATTTGTGTCCTTAAATATGGTGATCAACATCTGTGGTGGAGAATCTATACCTTCCTTCCAGACACTGCCCCAGGGGGTTCCTGATGCAAAATTGATGAAATTGTACAGAGATAAGACACTTCTAAATAGTCAATATAAACTGTTCCTGCAGAGGCAGAAAAGGTCATGTAGGACAGTCTTTTGTATGTAAGGTACTTAGGAGGTATTTTTAATGTGGTTTAAAGTAGGCAGCTGCAATGGATCATGCATGTGCCAGAGTGGTCACATTAAGACCATGGGCCAGCTGGATTACAGGAGCCAAACAGAGTAGTGGTGCAGGGGATGTTGCCCAACCTAGCTGAAGATGTCATTGCAAGGGTCTTCGTAACAGACTGACCATCCAGTTTAAAAGATTTGATCCTGTCTTCCCTGTGAGCACTAATCTATGCCAAGTTCTCAAAAATAAATTAGTTTTTTAATAAAGGTTCTGCCTATGCATGTCTGTGTAACAGGTTTCAGGTATACTACCGTAATCTGAGCAATAGTCTAGGGAGATTCTCTAAAGAATTTAGGGGCCGATTTGGCATCTAGCAATGGATTTTTAAATTTCAGGAGGACAGGGAATTGGAAAAAGAGATGACTTGATTTTTCAAAATGAGAGCTGTGAAGCATTAAGCGCTTTTCAAAATTCACACAACCAGGTAAGAGCTGATCGATCCGTGCAAACCTGGTGCTAACTGCTGCTATCCCCCTGCTGTAGGAGACACCTGCCTCCACACTGAATGGCAGGTTACAATGTGACTCTACACGACAGCTAAGGTAAGTACAAACCATTTCATGTAAATTTGTGAGGCTGTCCTCTGCTGAATGAAAAAAGTTAAAACAAGATAACTCATTAGAAAGAGCAATGTTTGAAACTGGAGCTGGTAATTATGTTTCTTTTCACCTTTCCAATTTTTCATAGATATTTCTTTCTTTAGTATTATTGCTGTTTCTGAAACATGATAAAAATTAATATATCAATTATTGGCATTATTTTCCATTGGGAAAAATGCCTTCTACTTAATGCACAGCATAGAAAACCCTATTCTTGCTGCCTGATACTGTAACACACAGAGTAAACAATTATAAAATGTCCCATTGTATGACTGTTTCCTCTCTTCTCTGAACAGAGTTATTTTTAAAACTACATATTGATTTTCTTCTTTCCACTTGAAAACTCCCCAGAAACGACCTCCTCTGTCCTGCAAGGACCCCTGTTTGTAAATGGTGGCTCAGTTTCACAGTTAAGTAAAAGTCTCCTATTGATCCCTGAAGGACCACTGATGAGTTCCTCAGGGACCTGGGTCCAGAATGGGAAGCACTGCTAACGAGCACCCTTTGAGAGAAATACTGTGTGAAATAAAAGAGAGGACCTGCAAAAGGTCCTTAATTTTTTATTTCCATCAAGATTTCAGATAAAGCACACAAGTCTCCTGGACTTTAATTACATTTTTGTCATTCAATAATAGTTCACTTGGGATACTGCTATAGGAAACCAAGAGAATAGAAAGCCACGATGACCTTGTTAGAATAGTTTCTATGGATTCCTCCTCATTTTAGTCTGAAAAAAAATTTATTTTGATTCCTCCATTGAGAAGATGTCATTGTGGGAAGAGGTCCAAAAGCACCTGGACTGTCAGCTTGAGTGTGTTCTCATTCTAAAATATAACCTTCCTTGGGTGTTTCTTCCCCCTCTAGTTCTGGTGAAGATGTTGGGATGTTGTCTAAAATAACAGAGATGGAGCTTGTCATGGAGGACTAATACGTTTTAGACTAGGGCTACTGCAGGACCAGCATTAGAAGCCACGTATGCTTTTGTGAATCCTTTTTTGCCCACCTCAACAGATAAGTCAGAGACTGAAAGTAAATATTGCATGGGAGAAGGACGCATGAAGGAGATCAAATTTAGGAGACATAAATATCCCACAAGTATTAAATTTACTAAGCATGGGTTTTTTTCCTTAATGTGAAGAAAATGTGCAAGTATTATTGTCTAAAATGAGGTGTTGCAAGGGCAAAAGTGCTTTCATACAAGGTTGGATGTCTATGTGTATGTTTTTAAACAATAAATGGACAGAGAATATCTGCTGTTATGTCTCCTTTTCCTGAATTTTGTCAGTCGTGCTGTGAAGCACATCAGTGACAAAGGTGGTTTCTTTGGAACTAAAGGACTATAGATTTTTTTTTTGTTCATCTTCACAACACTAGGTATATTATTTCACATAGATTAAAAATAATTTCTCCAGAGTTTTCTTGTAAAATGAAATTATAGAATTATCACACAAATTGTTTCCTTCCAGAAGCTTTGAAAAAGTGTCAGAATTTTCATTTACAGTAATTCTCATGTACATACATCAGCTGTATTTATGTTCCAGACTGAATTGAAAAATCAACCAAATAATTTCCAAAATAGTCTGTTCAGTATAGTAATTAGCTCTTGCCTTGGCAAAGTGCAATATTGTTTAAAAGACCTAATGATGTTACATGGATTCTAATACTTTATCATCATATAAGCAATGTAGATATCACTGTTAAGTTTGTTACCTTGAAAGAAGAATAACCTCTAAAGATTAACCAAGATCAATAGAGAGTTATATGGACAGAATCCAGCAAAATGTCACTTCTTTTTTATGATTGTCAGAGAATGCTTGAAGCAATTTTAACAAAAGTAAGTCCTTATAAACAGTTTATCCTGCTGGTAAATACAAAATGTTCTTTGCATGTTGACTTAAGTAACAGTATTTTAGATCTGGTTATGAGTTTAAATATATTTAGACTACAGTAATTCATGTTCCTGCATGTTCTAACTTACAGGAGGTGTCTAAGTATATTGCTAAACTTGGTTGTTCATTGTTTTCACCTTTCAGGGGGGTGGAAACCAGCATAGAATCATAGAATGTTTGGGGTTGGAAGGGACCCCTAGAGGTCATCTAGCCCAACCCCCCTGCAGTGAGGAGGGACACTGCTAACTAGATCAGGCTGCTCAGAGCCCCATCCAACCTGGTCTTGAATATCTCAACACAGTCTGAAAGTCCTATGGTACAAGTCCTCACCAGATGTTAAGTGCCATGGCTCCAAATTCACAGAATCACAGAATGGTTGAGGCTGGATAGGACCTCCAGAGGTCATCTGGTCCACCCCACTTTGCTCAAGCAGAGCCACCTCAAGCCAGTTGCCCAGGACTGTGTCCAGATGGCATGTGAATACCTGCAATTCACTGTATTTGGAGAAAGGATTTGGAAACAGGAAGGATAGAAAGGGATTTATTCCTGTTTATGAGGGTCTCAGAAAATTTACACATCACACTTTCTGTAACTATGGTAAGTGAAAGCAAGAGAGCATTAAGCTGACAGTCATATGCTTATATGACTGTTAAAAAGCTAACGTATTTACATAAGCTTTTAAATACTCAGATGCACAGTTTTTAATGGTAAAACGAGTGAGTGAGTAGTGAGAAAATGAGTGGCAAATTGGGATACCTTTAACAAATTATAAGTCCTTTTTAAGTCTACTAAATTTGACTGCCGCAGTTTTGGTGATAACATGTCCTGAGCCTAATGGAAGCAGTAGAATGAGGCAGAATCCCTCTTCAGAAATCCCTTTTTATTCTTTTAAATGCTACTACCAGCAGCAGCGTTAGGGAAGTCTTCATATTTAGACAGAGCCAGGATGTTTTCTGGAACTGATGATGTTCAGAGACTCCTGGCTGTTTGCTGCTGCATCTGCCTCTGACTGGTGGAGGTGCTCTGCTGGGAAAAATCATCCCTAGAAATGCAGCAAGATTCAGGTTGGAAGGGAAATCTGGAGCTTCCAACCCTTGCTAATTGTCTCCTTTGTAGTAGGCTTCCTACTATTACTCTTTTTTTTTAACCTGTCAGTTGTCCCTTTGCCAGTGAGGCCTGATTTTAGAAGCTGTCAGGCTTGGAGCTGCCCACCAGTGCAGCTGCAGTGGGGGATAAGGAGGAAAATACTAGAAAACCTTAGAAAAAAGTAGTTGTTTTTGCCAATGCTTAACAGATCTTTTCTGTTCAAAGGAGAGTGGAAAACAAACTCTAGAGGAATGCCTGTTGCAAACTACTCAACTGTCTACAAAGACATAGTATTTTGTAAGTACAAATCATTTAACTTCTCATATTTCCAAATGGTGATGAGATCCACTTTGTAGGTGCCTGCTTTCCTTGTTTATTTTTAAGCAATCCTTACTTTTTGATGTAAGGCTTTTCTATATCAAAGTAATCAGTTTTGTCCTGTCTCTAGAATACAATAACTATGGTATTTTTTTTGTCAAATTCTGAAATATATATTAACTGGGTTAGCTTCCAAGATTTAAAAAATCTCATGCCAGTGGATAGAATTCCTGAAGATAACAAATGAATGATCATGAAGAATTTTGTTCAATCTAGTTTGAAGGGTGCCTCACTGAATTGAAGGATGCAGCATATCTAGTTGGCAAACAACTGTGAGATAGGTAAAGGCCTTTTGGAGGCAGAACGTGGCTCTAAAGAAACATATGTGTGAGTGACTTTCTGATAGGCTTGCTCTAAAATTTGTCTAGCGTCAGGTTATTTTTAAAATTGATCAAACTTCAGTCTGTCTTTGTATATTTTGAGTGTGTCTAATTTAGAAAAGCAACAGTTAAAAAGTCCAGAAAATTTGTGGAAAAATGAGATAAAAGTAAATCAGTTCTGGCTTAACCATGTAGAAGAAAATAAAGATTTCTATTTTTCTCTCCCCCCAAAAATAAAGAAAAAAAAAAAGGGAAAATACCTCTAAAGGCAATTATGTATTTTGGGAATCATATTGCAGGAATGTAGAAGAGTATCATCATTAGGATGTTATAATTGTTATAACTGTGAGGAAAGGAAAAATTAGGCCTGTAGTCTTTATGAAAGGGGAGATTAAGAGGAGCTATGATGGAGGTGTTTACTGTTCTGGGGAAGGTACAGAGGATGCAGATGCAACAAAAATGCTGAAGAGTATATGAGGTTTAAATATGTCATTTCCTTATAGAGAAAATTACTGATTTGTGAAGCAGAAAATATTTGAAAGTTTTGGAACCTTGAATATGTCAAATATAATTTCACACATAGGGAGAAATTTGCATGCATGGGATCCCTAGATTAGCATGAGCTCCAAAGTTGTGTTGGACTGCCTGAGATATGAAAGTGTTTCACTGTTCATTGACATTGTGCCTCCAGCCCAGATCTTTGAATAACGTCATGACGTCCACTTCTTTCATGTTCAGAAGGATGTCTTAATTCACATAGTGCAGATACATGACCTGTCACAATTCTTTGATCCCATTCAAACCAGTTGAACGGTAGGAAGCTCTACAGCGTGCTGTCCATCACTTCTGGCTAGTACCTAGGGTGGGTTATGGGTTAGCTGCTGTCTCACTCAACCGAGGCCTGTTACTTAGTTGAAGAACTCATGATACAGATCTTGGATCCTCAAGTTCAGTCTCCCTACATCAAAACAGTTGGAGATAACAATGCCAATATTGTGCATCACAATGACATTTCACATCTTATGTGGAGATTTCACCTGCTATGTCTTACTTCCATCCAGGATCAAATGGTCCACTCCACTGAGAAGCAATATAGTAGCTGCTTACGGCATCTCAGATGAAGCCGTTTCATGGCTGCTTGCTGTTGATAAACGGAGGGCAGCTCTCCATTCAAATCAGCTTGGACCTGTCACTTGGTTTTGGCATTGCCCACAGTAACATAATGTCCTATCTGATGGAGATTGCAAGACAGAGAGACTGGCACTAGAACAGCCTGTTTTCCTTTGCCTAGCAGGAATGATTAAAACAAACAAAACTATGAGTATTTCCATTTTCAAAGCTCTGTAAGGATTGTATTTCTGTTCTGTTCTTAGCAGCATTTCATAGAGCTATAGGAGCTGGTGAGATATTTGAACTTGGACATCAACAATATGGAGATGTAATTTTCTCTGCTTATCCTTCACAGTGTAGGAAAACATTATTGTTGCCAACCTAACCCAGGTACTGGCTCATATTTTTTAGCAGATGAAGAACAACTAGCTGAAATCAAACCAGAACAAGTCTGAGCTCCTGGTGGTTGGCAGAAGTGCACAAATAGGACCCTTGGCCATATTAAGAAGCAAGAACTGAAGAAATATTGTTGCTGTTCTGATGGTATGTTCAGTTTGGTTTAGAACCTGCAATATTCAGTATCTGATGAGAACACCCATGTCTTTGAAATCTGTAGAATGGCAGAGTAAAATTGAATATTTTTGAATTTGAAAATTGCATAATTAAATATTTTCTGTAAAGTTCCAAACTACTAGAAGCCATCCAAAGCAAGCTTACCATTTGGGGTTTGTTCATCACTAGTACCATTCATGCCGTTCTTCTTGAACAGCAGATTTTACTGTTATCTAGGATGGATGTATATAGTACTATGTTTCATCTTTTGGTCAACTTACAAACTGCCAGCACTGCATTTTAGCTGGGGAAAGAAAAGTTAAAAAAATAGTGCTAAATGGGACATTTTATATTATGGAAATTTATTGAGGTTTACTTTATAAAAGTGGATATCATGTATAAATAAAAGTTACAAACTCCTGAGCACCAACAGGAAAATTCTTAAAAGCAAAGGTAGCTGAGCTCAAGTACCTGGAATTGAGAGAATATGTAGCTTTAAGTGCCATTTCTAGTAACTGAGTGGAAATAAAGCAGTGACACGAGCATTCTCCTATTTAATCAAGGAGAAAATATGCTTTGAATTAAAATGGAGTGATATCAAGTTAGAACGTATTGTCTTATACATATCTAAATTTCTTTGTGCAGATGGCTAATTCTACTGATGCTTGATCTTACTGAGATTAATCATTGCAGAAAAATTATTCTTGGTTTGTGTAGATATTATATGAGTTGTTTACATGATCATTCTGTACAGAAAAGATAATGGGTTGTCAAGTCTTATTTTAAAAAATCCAGTAAGAGAAGGGGTAGTAAAAGAAATGTGAGGGAATAAAATTTACATGCTTAAAAGTGTATGTGAGAGGGTAGTCTACCCACTGATTTCAGACAGCGAGACCAAGGAAGCAGAATTTTGGGATCGTACCTGTGGACCTTCAAAAACTATTGCCAAATCATAAAATCATAATATAAATTTTATTCATAAAACAATATATATATTTGTCATAATATTTAAAAAGTAATTAAATCTGTGGGTTTTCTTACCTTTTTTTTTGAATCATTAGAATGCAAATGAACAGTTTTAAGCTTAGTCCCACAGCCTGGCAATCTTTAAAAATGAAAAGCCATTCTGACCCTCTAGTCAAAACTGAAGTTTCAGATATGTATATGTTACAGCTTAGCCATAATACATGTGCCATAAACTCATACTAAACCCATGAATTGGTGACAAGTTATAAAATATGGCATCTAATGTCCCCAGTCTTATGTACCCTCAGACTCCTTCCATGCATTTTCTTTCATTCTCTGATCCTAAGCAGATGTGAAGTAGCCCCCCCTGCTCATGAGTAGAAAGCAGAATGAGGAAGAGGCGAACAGTCTTAAAATATGTGTTTATGCACAGATTTTCACTGTAAACTGCATTTAAAACCAATAGAGAAAAAACATCAAGGCTCTGCCACCTGTTATCAGACACTCACGCACTGGATCAAGGGAAAAGCGTGAGGAGGAAGGAGTGGCAGAGAGGAGCTGTGGACTTACTACAGCCCCCATTCCCCATCCTCTGCTCTGCTTGGATTGGGGTAGGTAGAGGAGTGGGGAATGAAGGGCTAAAGTTGAGCCTGTGCAAGGGTGGGAAGGTGTTGTTTTAATTAATTTTCTTTGTTTCTCACTACCCAAATCAATTTTAATTGGTAATAAATTAATTTTCCTCAAGTTGAGTCTGTTTTGCCCATGATGGAAATGGATGTTATCTTCCTTGTCTTTATCTTGTTCCATGAGCTTCTCTGTCTTATTTTCTCCCCCTGTCCTCTTGAGGAGAGTGAATGAGAGGGTGGCTGGGGTGGGCATACGGCACCCAGCCAAGGTCAGCCCACCACAATACTATTTATTTTGGAAAGATTTTGGGGGCATGAAAGACAAAGACTTTATAGGCAGCCTATAATATTCAAGATAATGAATATCCTTTAGAATAAAGAGATCTTATCCTATCAAAAAGCCACCTGTCTGCTCTCCTAAATAATGTGCATTTCCAGTCTCCTACTAAAGTAGAATACATCTTAAAGATCTTAAAGATCTTTGGTATATTTTTCACTTAGCAGTTATCATTTGTTCCAGATCCCAAATACCAACAGAATTAAACAGAATACATGCTTAATAAGAATCGGGTGGAACTGATGTATTTAGTTATATAAATGGATTATCTTGCTTAAAAAGTGTAGCACATTTTAAAATGCTTTGCCTAGAGTTTCCGGTATTTGCAGGGGGGAATATAGTATGATATAGATGGGATTTCTAACCAGAGCTGCGATGTAAGAACAGTTAATAAAAGACCGTGCACACAAAAATAGAGATGGTGGGATTCTGACAACTTGTGAGCTTCCATCTGTGCTTAATACTGGTGTGGTTTACCCAAGGGGAAAAGAAAGTGACATCTAATATGAGGTGAAAGAGTACATTTCGTTCAGTGAAGGTTGTCTCAATATTTTTCAGCTTCTAAGTTACATTTCTCGTCAGAATAACATCTCCTTAACGTGAAGGTGTTCCAGAGATAAAACGTACAGTCAAATTCCACTGAGTTACTGTTACCAGGATCTCGTTCTTTCTAATGTATATGTGTATAAATTTTGCTTGCGATCTAAAATAACAACCTGAAGAGTGAAAAACTAAATTAGCTTGATCTTATGCATATATTTAATAACATATTTGCATTATTTATTTGGAAAAAAGGTTAATAAGAAAGTTGTTCTGAGTCAGTAACCTGTTACCCATGAAGAAGATGCCCAATGCTATGCCTCTCTGAAATTTACTAGCTGAAGACACAAAAACTTGAAATGGTTGAAAACTAACAAGCTAAATTGAAACTAATAGTAAAACTTAAAAAAAATTACAGTTATAGTGACTAACAACTGTAACAGATTAGGAAGAGATGTGATAATTTCTCTTTGACGCAGAGGCTTTAAAATGGGAGCTGGGTATCTGTCTGACAGATACAGTGTAATTCAGCCATGAGCTGAACTTGACATGAGAATGGCTGAAATAAGTGGCATTACTTCTGTTGTACATAATGTCAGACTACATTCCCAAAATGGTTGCTTCAGGTTTAAACATCTGTGAGTTTCTGTGGGTCTGTTTTGCCCACATGTGAAGAGAGGAATAATACTGTGTGGTCAAGAAAGAACATTCTCTTAGACATAGCTGTCAGAAAAATGATGTTAAATAAATTAAATCGTAGGAAATCAGCAAGCTCAAACACAGCTCGAAGTTTTAAAGACATATAAGAGAAGAATGGTTGAGCTACTAATATGATTTTACATGTAATTTAACTTCATGTTGGTTGCAATAAGGTTGACATGTATTTATAAAATGTACTTTAAGATGTCTGAAAGTTGTCCAAATAAAAATGGACAATTAGCTGTCCAGAAAAAAAAGAGAGATCAGAAGTCTTATCTTACAGGAAGTTAATTTACTTGCATATATTTAATGATTGCAATTTTTGTGTTTTTCTGTGTGGCTAGAATAGCATGAAGTAATTTTGCACCAGTTTTAGGTAACTCCATAAACGCTGTGTTTTAATAGTCTCAAATTTACGGAGAGGTGCATATGATATGTGTTTTATTCTAATCATCCCTGAAAGAATCAGATGATAGTCCTTAGTTAGAAGTAAAATACCAGGCTAGATGTACTGTTCTTGTGTTTGCTATGCCAAAATCATGTGTTTCAATGGCAACAGAGTTAATCTATACTGTTTCAATTGGATGAACCCTGATAAATTTTGCTACCTAAAGTAATCTCAACTGTAGTCCTAGTGACATTAGATTGCATAAAATAAATTGTCCAAGTCTAGTCTTTGTCACTGTTTAACCAAGCTGCATTAAAAAATTTGAGTAAGGTTACATAGCAGTCCCTATTCAGTACTACATTGTGATGTGCAAAACCTGCCTTCTCTAAATCATGTTTTCTTAGCTACTGAAGTAACTAAGTCTAACCAATCCGACTTTCTACCTTTTGTCTGATCAACTGCAATGAAAGCATTTTGAAATTTAACCTCTCTAAAAATTAAAATTTTATTTGAACCGCATTGTCACACAGCCTTGAAGAAGTTCAGCTAGGAAGACAGCCTCACAAGATTTCTAAGCTTGGGTCCCACGATCTTTGGGCCAGTGAGCCCTTAGAAAAACAGGATCTCATATCCAGCTCCCATAGATACCCAGATCCATCAAAGGCTTCAACTCAACCTTGTTTAATGTGTCCGCAATGAAGATGCTTTGCAGTTTCA
Source organism: Egretta garzetta (assembly GCF_000687185.1). Classification (NCBI taxonomy): domain Eukaryota; kingdom Metazoa; phylum Chordata; class Aves; order Pelecaniformes; family Ardeidae; genus Egretta; species Egretta garzetta. The sequence goes on along the minus strand of NW_009259966.1, from coordinate 436,488 downwards.
CCTTTTAGGTTTCACTTTTTGGTTTTGAACCAAACAAAGAGCCCCATAGATTTTTAGGTGTAGAAGAAAAAAGAAAAAAACTCTCCTTTTTAGTGCAAGGAAATGCAGATCTCAGTTAAGGAACAACTGCATATCATGTGTGTCTGCTCTTTCTATTCTTTGACATTAGTCTGTGGCTTCTTAATGAGTCAGGGGTTTGTTCTCTGTGGTGTTTCCCTGGCAGTGAAGGTTTCTTCTTCAGATGAACTTGCAATTAGTAAAGACATCTCTGCTCCTATAGTCATCTCTCTTTCCAGACCTTCTCTTGGCCCTCTTCCTCAAAACATGGCTTAAAACTTAAAAGGGAACTTACATAGCTTTCAAGTTTCTTTGTCAGATGACCCTGGATGAGTGTCATCGGTTTATTACATTTTCTTTGTAGGTAGTTTGTTACTTCACTTTCCCTTTAATTCTTCAGATCCGGAAGTATAAAGCAGCAAACATGACCTCTTTTGTTCAAAGCTTGTGCCACTTGGTGGAGAAATCACAAACATTTAGGGACATCACCTCTGTGATAGGCATAAGAGTTGTTTTTCATCTCTACTGGATTCTAACTCACTACAGAGGAAAAGGACAGCAGACAGGGTAAAAAAAGCCTGATTTCCAAAATTAAGTTCAGACACTAATGCAAATACTGGCAAAGTCCTAACCAAACTTCACATGCATTATAGAACAAAGACACCTTGAAATAAATACTCCCCCTAGGTACGAGCAACCAAAATACTCCTTAGACCTCATTTTAAAACTGCAGTTCAATCAACATACTCCAGATGGCACACAATGATGATAAAATTATGCGTGTGCTACTTTGAGGAATGGAATATGCAAACAGAAGTAGCTTGTTAACACAAAGCCCCTGGAAACTGCGTTCAGGACTGACAGTCATCTGTACACTCAGAAAACAAAACTTTCGACCCTTTAAAAGGTAGTGTTTTGGAGGAAAAAAAAACGAAAACCGAAACAAAAAAACCCTGTACTAATCTCAATTATAATTCAGGAAACTCAAATGTCTGAAGAATTACCATCCTTTATATGCTAATAAATATTGAATGACAGATGTTTTCCAAGCAGGTAGATGATTAATTTGGCCTTAAGTTACAAAGAAATACAAGATACATGAATTTTTAAGGGTGAATACTACTTGAATATAATTATAAGGGATATGCAAATAACTTCTTATATTAATGACATGTTGCACTACCTTTTTCTCATTCTGAATAAAAATTTTCTCTGTGAATTGTCCTAATTAAAATGGGTACTGCAAACTGCAAAGGGCAACTATATCTGAACATTCATGCACTTAAATTTCAAGAATAATTCCATGAGACATCGTACTTTCCTGTATATATGACACGAGAGAGAAGACGATTCTCTGCTTGCATTTTAACAACTAATCAAAACCCATTTTGTATAAAAATTTTACAGACTAAACTATAGAAGCTGACGAGGTTTTTGAGTTGTGGTATAAAGGCTATGTTTCAAGCGAAATGTTGAACTGTACAGGATGTAAGTGCTGGTTCTGACTTGGTGCTGAATGAGGACTATGTTTTTGAATAATTACAGAAGTAACACAAAACAATTTCTGGAACTTCTGCAGTTTCAACATGAATACAATTTCTGACAAAAATGGATCTATGTTACAGAAACCCTTCAAAGAGCTTGCAAATTAACCATCTTGCTTTTCTGGCCAAAAGGATACCTTCAGACCTTATGAAAACAAATTTCCTGAAGCATTGGGCCCATCCTAGTCTAGTGAAATGGTAAAGCGGTTGTCTAAAAGCAACAGCAAATGGCATTAGTAGAGCAGCTTTCCCTTTTTTTTGAAGCAGATTTTTTTTAAATAGTTTGTTCTGTAGTCCAGGTGGTTTTAGATAAATGCCGCAGCAATGCTCTTTGTAAATTCACAAATCTAGGTAAGTACTGTATTGTGCGAGGGGGCAAGGTTTACTTTTTGTAGTTCCACACATTGATTCTGATGAACATTTCATGCAAAAGGAGTTTCTGTAGTAGAACATTTCAGAATTCATGAATAGTAATTGAGCCCTTTAGTTCTGCACTAAACTTAAATCCATTATTCTCCATTTAAAGCAGACACATCATGTTGCTCTACAGAACACTGCTCTGTCAATTCAGTGCTTTTTTCAGTGAGCTGGGCTAGAATATTAAGCACTCTTTGCTCTCAGTATTCTTGCTGTGCTTGGCACATTTGGATTCCATTTGAAATAGGCAAATAGCAATTCTGTTGTTCATAATGAATAGCCTATACGTGTATATGCACCTTGCCTTTGAAAGGGGGAGCATATATTATTCGCCACATCTTGAATCTTTGGCAACCAGTTTGCTTCATTTCTTTTCCCTCTCTCTGTCTCTCTCTCTCTGCACATAAGCACTGAAATGTAAAATGTAATAAAAGTCCCTGACCGGTTTCTCTCTTCTATACCAAACAAACCAGTCTGCTTCAGTATTCAAAGTGTATGTATTTTTTTCTGTCATAGACAAATTAAGGAAATGCATCTAAAACCAAAGAGTTAAGTAAGAAAGATTAAAGTTTCTGAAAGTCCCCTTCCACACTGAACATTTTCAAGCATTTACTATAAGGTAGCTATTACTGTGCCTAGGTTTTAGTATGCTGATGAAGCCACATGTCTGTCCCTACCGTGCTAGCGGAGATTCAATTCATTCTCTTCCCATATAACTTTTTTGTTGCTAAAGTTCCATGAATACACAGCTGAAACCCTGCTAGCATGTCCCACTAAGTTTCTGCACTAGAAGGATTTCATGTTCATCATAAGCAGTAAATCATTCAATTTTGCTTAAATGAATTATCTCATTTGAGAATGGTGTGCTAAGCTGAATTTTATAAAAGTATGCCAAAAAAAGTTTCCAGATTCTCATTTTTTACCCTGTTAGCTACAGCTCTGTTACATTTAGATCTTAATTTATAAGGTTTACCTGCATAGAAACTGGGGGGAGGAGGAATTGAATAGAGCACCTGAAAAACAATCTATATCTTTTGCTTAACACATCTCTTAGATTGCTATGACTAAGCGAAATAATACAACAAAATCTCTCATTTCCATCCTTAGTGTTCAAATAACCCTAAACCCATGTGATTCTAAGCAGAAATTATTACGATGCTTATATGGCAAGCCACGCAAAGCATGATGTTTCTCTCTTCTGTACCAGCAAAGTTGAAATATATTTGCATGGAATAGTTCTCTCTTTCTTTCTGAGTCACTTCTTTGTGTATGGGGTTGAGATCTAAAGCTTTCTGTCTGCATTGGCTGGTGGTATTCTGATTTGTGCATCAAGTAGATGTTAGGGTAAAGGTGATCAGCAAAAAGCTGAAGCTGCCAACATTATGATGATGGTTTAAAACCTAAGGTGGTTTAAAATGGGTATTGTAAGCCTTTAGCAGCAGCTAGAAAAAGTTAAGACTGAAATGTCTCCGTGAAGCAGTCATTAGGGAGAGAGTATACCCAGCAAGGGTTTCTTCAGCACAGCGCATGTACTTTGCAGCTATTGCAGCACCCATTTATACCTCTCTTGTCAGGCAATTATGGCCCCGAATAAGCTACATGTTTTATCTGGTGTGGTAACCCTAAGGCAAAGGGAATCCCCAGTTTCCAGGCAGCTAGCAGTAGAAAGCAGCTTGAGACCTACAAACATATTCCAGTCTTCCCAGCTCAGGAGATGTTAATGAAGTGCTTTAAGACTGCCAATTACAACTGTCTTGTTTGAACTGAAAGAAGCGTGAGGAATGGGGATGATAGTTTAGAAAATTGTTTAAAATGCAAATCATTGTCTTGCCTCACAATCAATTTTTCAAGAAAATAAGAAGATAACACTTCAGAATTTAAAGACTGTAATTTGAATTTAATATTAATGCTTGGATGGTTTGACTGCAAAGGTAATTGACCCAGAGCCTCATGTAGTGTACAAAGTAGATGCTCACCCAGAAAAGCCTTTTTTTTTTCTTTTTCTTTTTTTTTTTTTCAGAAAATGGAGACATTCTGCTATGGGCTGGGTTTTGTTCCTTGCAGAGGTCAAACCAGTGTCTGTTTGAAAAATTCATGATCCAGAAAAGGTAATTTTTAATGAATATTTATGAGACATGTCCTTTCTTATCAGAGCTGTGCAAGTTTTCAGAAGCTTGCCACTAAGTCTGGCTTCTGATTTTTAGCAAAAAGCTTACGAGTTCCATCTGAGAAAATAGTCAGGTTACATTTTTGTCTAGCTTTTTCTGGTATGCATCTTTTTGCATAGTAAGATACATCACTGTGATGCTTGTGTGATCATACTGTGATCATACACGGGTTGTTTTTCTATAGGAGACTAGTACTTTAGGAAGGTTAATGTTTTAAATCAATTATCTTATTTCAGTGCTAATAACTTTTAAAAAGTCATCATCAAAATAAATATGAGCTGATCAGTTTATAGAAGTCACTTCTGTAATAAACTGTGTGTAGCTAGAATTGCCAAAGAGCAATAACTAGAAGACTTTGCTGGACAAGTTTGCTTTTTGGAGTCTCAAATCTTAACCGCAAAGCCTCAGAGTACTGCCAAACAATAGCCAAAAAGACTATTTCTTTTTCAGCTGCTTTTGGTTTTATTATTGCAGCACCTAGAAAAATAAGCTGAGATTGATGTCTGGTTTGTGTTCATAATGGCTCTTAAGCATTGTGTGTCTGAAGTGCTTGTTTTGTACATGGCAGAGAAAAAGGAGTCTGGAGCCAGAATTGCTCTGAGGTGCAGTGGCTTGCCAAAGCCAGGCGTACAGGGAAAGGCTGAAGCATTATCATGACCAACTTCCAGACCAAGTCTTGCTGGCAATGTTGCCTTTAAATAAGGCCATGCAAAATATTTCAAGAAAAAATATTCCTCCTAAATCTAGATAAAGTCATAAAAAATAATTAAAGTATTGGATTCTGATTTCCTCTCACAGTTACACAATTTACAATTACTGTGTGGAATTTCACTCATTTTCCTCTCCTTTCCCTTTTTTATACCTCCTGTGTGTTGAAAGGACTTTACTTTTTCATGCTACTTTATTTCTCATACGTGAGGCGATTAGCTAATATGTCCTATCCTCCTCACCTAAAAATATTTTTTAATCTTTTTTATCTTATTTATTATTTTATTGTACATTATAATATATTACATATATGTTATTTTATATCATTCATTTTAAAGCATGTAATTTGATCAGAGCGATGCATCTTTTGTATAATGTCGCCTTGCTAGATGCCTTTACACCTTGTGACCATCCTGGGGCCAGCATCAAAGGAGGCAGATGTTTAAAGTACGTTCAGTGAGGAAGGTCTCTGATAATGCCACTGCAGTCTGAATTTCTGCTCTGCCTGCTTAAGAGTTTCTTTTTATTTCAGGCCCTCTGGGCTGGCTCCCTCTGGAATTTCTTTCAGAGTTAATCTCATGTGGATGGGAATTATTCATGACTTAATTTAATATAGGAGTACAATTCTCAGCTGGTACGTAAGCAGACATAGAGGTAGCACATTGTCTCGGGGTTCTTTTTTAATACTGTAGCTAGTAAATGCTGACTTGGTAGACAATATCAAAAGTAGTATTACTTTTCAATGGAATCTGGTAAGGTCCTGGTGAAAACCAATCACCTCATGACAAGGTCTTGAGTTTCTTTGGTCCTTTTGAAAGATTTTAATGTCAGTTATGTGTATAAAATATACATTTACCTGAAAAATTAGGGAAATGTATATTAACAGAAGAAATGTAATCTCATGTGAACATCCAAAATCGTTGTTGAGTATATTTGATTTTTTTATGGGGAACAAGGAAAAACAAAAGAAAAAAAAAGAGCAATAATTACAGGTAAATTTTCATTAATATATTTGATTTTTTTATGGGGAACAAGGAAAAAAAAAAAAAAAAGGAGTAATAATTACAGGTAAATTTTCATTAGTATCTAAGCAAGTTAATTTCAGTATCATTTAGGATACCCAAGAATCCACAAGTTCCAATGAGTGTCACTGAAGTTAAATCATAAAATACTCTCTAAACCTGTGAAGAACAGCTGGTTTTGGAAAATCAAAGGCCAGTACGTGACTACCTGCTTTGACTGCCTGTCCTTGTTTTAGATAACTATTTCTAATGGATTTAATGAAAAGTGTGATAGTGTGTCTGGGGTAAATCTTACCACTATATCTCAGAAGTCATTTTAAATTACAACAAAATATCAAGGTAATAAATCTAGAAAATTAGAACAAAGTTGTCCACTGTTGCCTACAGTTAAACATGGCTGGCTCTGTCTGTGTCAGTTTTGCCTCCTGTTTGATTATGTATTTTTCCTCTCACATCAATGAATGCATTGGGAAGAGTAGTTCTGTGACCATCTTAATGATGGTTTTTCCTGTGCCTTCACTGCTCATGCATATTTTAGCTTTGAGAAGATCAAGTGGGAGTGGTGGTTAACCTGACTGCAGCCTTCCAAAATAGATTGATTTGATGTGGAAAATCATGCAGCATTTATTGTTGGGTTGGTTTCCCCTCCCCCCCTCACCCCGAAGAACTTTGCAGGGGTGCTTCTGTTCCTGAATAATGGAAAACATTCTCAAAGTGCAAAATAAAGCATCTTTTAGAAATACCAGTAAGTGCATAATGAGACATGCAAGTGGCTGCCAGCCAACAGTACCTTTTTCTACTTCTTTTACATCCCTTTCTACAGTCCTACATCTAAATACAGTCTGCTTCTCCTTTATTCTCTCTTTTGCTGTCAATTTTTTTTTGCATGGAAAATAAATAGTAATATGCTGACAACTCATAAAGATACTTTGATTTTTCTCATCAGGGACTGCAGTCGAGCCTCATCTTTAATTGATAGCTTAACTGCTTAGTCCTATTTAAGAAATCATGCCTTCCAGGTTGAAATACATGCCTCTTTTTGTACTAGGCAGTCTCTTACTCCATCACTACCTATGCTTCTCCTTCATTCCCCTGCTGCAATGTTTTCTTCACTCACATTTTGGTTGCTCAACTTATTCCGGCTGGACTCTGTAGATACCATTCCATAAGATGACTGAAATATATCTTCTCCTCAGGTCAAATGCTTTTAAGAAGCTGGTAGTTTCCAGCTGAAAAAAAAAAAAAAAGGTAAAAGCCTTAATACTCTGGGTCCATCTGGTTGACAGGCTCTGGAAAAACAAAATAACAGAAGTACTTTTTTTTTCTTTTCTTCTTTCTTCTTCTCCAACATCTAGAGATAAAGGTGAAAGGTCCTTTCTCTTACAATTCAATGCTATACAGATGAATTATTGTAGTAGAAATGCAAATGAGTATCTAAACACCCTCAGTAGTGACCTGAGGTTTTGAAATTACTTGTAGGTTTTAAACAGAAGAGAAACAGAAAAAGTAACCACAGGAAGATCTTTAAGTCACTCTGCCAGAAGCCAGGAGAAAGTTTAAATACCTTCCTTGTCCTCTCATTTTGTGGGTGCTCTGAGAGCAGAAATGTGCAAACAGGCACATGTCTGATGATGCAGGACACTCTGCTGGCAGGAGGAGTGGTGGCATACACCTGAAGAACGGTGTGCAAGGCTTATGGGTCATGGAATATGCTTAGGGTCATGGAAGGCTTGCTTTGTCACTGTATATAGCAGTATGAAATATGTGGCCAAATGTTTGGGGGAAGGTGGGAGATCAGCAAGTTGGGAAATCAGTCTCAAAACTGAATTGATAAAAATATTCTGATTAATCTTAACTGGTTTTAATGGTTATTTTTGACTGTAGTTTTTTTCTGAATAGAAAAGATTGTCTGCTAGCTATAATTTTTAAATCGATCCTTTAAAACAGAAATTCTTTTTAAAAATCCTGTTAGGAAAAGCGTTTACACTCATTTTGGCCTCAAACTTGAATTGCTATCTGGGTTTTAGCTTACATCTATCAGTTGTCCAGCTCTGCTCCTGATACAGTGAAATAGTTAAGCATTTGCTTAATGGCTTCACTGAAATAGGGTTTAAGATTTGATACATGTTTGCTTTGAAAGATCTTACAAAAGAACTAGTCATTAATCAGCCTCTGGAAATCAGTAGCCACATTTAATAAAATCAAGGTCTGTATATCCCTGGACAAAAATGTCAAAGAAGGTCTAGCCTAAAGTGGCACTTAGTGTTCCAGGGGCTTTTTTTTGTCTCCTTTCTATATTCTTTTGAAAAGAATAAACGAGCCAAGTCAAAAACCCAAGCACTTGTTCATGTCATTCGTGTCACTGAAATCCTTAAATATTGAGAATGAAAAGCATCTGTACACCCACAATAATATGACTACAGCAGCTTTTTTGTCTCGAGGGCAGCTGCTTCTGGTGTCTGGACAGCAAAATTCCTTTGTCTCCCTCCAAAACAGGCAGCCTAGCTTCAAGGCTTGAAGCCTGACTGGGCTCTGCAGGCCTTCATCACTTCCCTGCTGGGCGGGAGTTCTGCAACTCTGAAATCCGCCTCGGTGTGGATTTATCTCTCAATTTGATGTCACAGCTTGGTTTTGATGTACCTTCTCCTCAGGGAGCTGCCGGGCAAGGTGTTTATAAACCCCTACCGAGAGTCCTTCCAAATAAACATGTAAAAGTTGTTTCGTCTATATGCAGTAGCTTCTTCCTTTCTGAAAGTATCACGGTAAAAAGATTGATTATAGAAATTCAGTCTCCCTATCTGAAAATAGAAGAAGACATTTTTAGAAACCCCATAGTGTCAGAAGAAAGCTAACTACTATTGAATGTAGTGAAATGTAATCAGGTTGTGAATAACCTGTAATTCACATACTTTGCAAAGGGTTTTAAAATAGCTTTCTGGGGTTGAAGTAATTTTCCCCCTATTATTATACTTACAAATAAAATACCTTTTTAGGATTTTTTTAATTTAAGGAATGGAGATTCTAAGATCACAGTAGGCTGCAAAAGAAGACTCCAATTTATGCAATAATTGAATAATCTCCTTAATATACTCTCTGTTGGGTACTCAAAGACATTTGAAAGCCACTGAAAAATTTCATACTCCTCTGCAGCTCCGCCAACTGTTTTGTGCTTCAGAAGTAACAGGAATGAAGTATCAAAACCTCGTAGAACCAGGGCATAGAGCAGAAAGGCAGAAAGGGAGCCCCCATCCTGTATGCTGGGCAAATTATGAGCTCCTCTTAAATGAACACAGAAATTATTCCACAGTGCTATGCAATCAAGGGTTTCTTTTTAACAAGCCAACAACTCATGTGCCTCTGCTGGATTGCTTGGGGAGGCCTACTCTGGTGACAAACTGCAGCTGACATTGTGTCTTAGGGCAGAAATTGGTGTGCGATGAGGTGGAAAGCTTAGTCAGAGTCTTTCTTAGTCTTTCTTTTCTCAGTCATTGCGGGAATTACATCACTTACTACATTTGTTTTGGTTTTTTTTTAATTGATTTTGTGCTTTGTGACCTTTTGAACTCAGAGAAATCATGTTTTAACATTGAGAACTTGGGAGGTTTTGTACAGTTAATTGATGCTCGTCACTGCAAGCAGAAATAGCAGTCACTGAAGTCATTGTCTGGGCTCATAGAAAAATAATGTGTGTGAGGGAAATCAGTACAGATTATTTAAAAAATATAACTGTGGTAAATGAATTTTTATTTAAGAGTACATGAATAAATAGCTAATTAAAACAATGAAAGTAAGAGAAAACCATAAAAAATTTGAGCACAATGAATTGCATGGAGGAGCTATCCGAAGATATGTGTTACTGGGCAACATTAGAAATACTCATGAATTATATTTGATATGTCACTGTTAGTTATCTGTTAATTGGTTACTGAAATGAAATATAAAAACATACCACAGCAAAACGTGTATTCCTTCTAATTAACCAGGCACTGCTATTTAGAGGGGTAAGTGTTAAAGGGTGCTCTTTACTTTTGGTAAAATGTTGTGTTCATATATTTAAGAATGTTCTTTAAAAAGGCGGTCTACCTAATCCTCCTTGATTTTAAAAAATTGTTTTTCACTTATGTGAAGGAAATTCAAACTAACATTCTTTTTCTTTCTAACTAAACATGGGGCCACAAGAGTCAACCTAGAATTTGTATCCTGGCTTCTATCATCTGAATATTTTCTCTCTTTTTTTTTTTTTCCTGATTAAAGTGAAAATTCAAAGCAAATTGTTGTGAAACTCAGCCATTTCTGAGTTGTAACATCCCCATTTTAGAGACAGAATTAAATTCTTAACAGGATAAAAATCAGGACATACTGGTAAGAATCCCTGTACACTTGTCCCACTGACTTTAAAATAATATTTTTCCATATAAATAAAATAATTTGTCATCTCATTATCTCCAGAAGAAAAGTTATTCAGAAGAATTTAGGGAACAAGTGGAAGACAAGCTTCACAATTAATTTGGTCTAATTCTGTGGCAATTACATACTAATGAGTTGTTCTTGCAAACTATATTGACTCACTGCTTGCCACGCTGAATAGCTCCACTGGGTGGTTTGTGTTAGTAGCTGGAGTCTGTGGATACTCTAATTTAAGCAAATTTTCCACTGACACTACTCAGAGAAACACTGAGGGTTGCATAGTTGGAGTTCAGCTCCATAATATGCAGGGATTATAGAAAGAGCCTAACTCCGAAGTGAGGAGAACTATTTGGGGTGAGTAGCATTGTATTTAGGAGGTTTTGAATGGTTGGGCTTTAAATCAGTATAAAATAACATCTTTAAATTGCATGTTGGACTTTAGAAGGGAATTAACAAGGTGTGATTAAAATATGGTGGGGTTTTTTTAGCACTTGCATTTAATTTCCTTCTGTGTACATTCAGCCCCGCTGTGTTTTTTTGTCATAACACTATACAGCTTCCAATTATCTGATCTCTTTGACAAGCTGCTCTTTTTTAACATACCAATCCAGTTTTGAAAGCTATTAAAATTCAGCAGATGCCTTTACCTCAGGCCACGTAAAGAGATCAACCAAAAGTCTGCAACTTTGGGCTGCGAGGACTACTTTTGAAAGTTCACATCTGCAGCTCCTGTTTTGTGGAGCAACAGTGACAACCAGCGGCCAGTCACCTAAAGTTGGCCAAGTTATTCCCTGTGAATGTCCTTCAGATTACCAGCCGCCCACATTTATTCTTCAAAGGTAAAGGACAGAGCTAATTTATTTCCTTTTACTTGTCTTTACTCTGGCGATGAATTTAAAAGAAAAGAGTGCTTCTCATCTCGAGAATAAATGTGTTCTAGCAATTCAGTACAGAGCTGCCGCATTTAGATCAAAAACGTAGCTACCAACCCATGTTGTTGTCCATATTTCAGTAGTGTACCTTCATACGTACGGAAAGGTTTCAGTGCCTTGTTGGCACTGATGACACTGATCAAACCAAATATACTGTGTGAAGCAATCATGCTTTAGTTCTTCTGAAAAGGAAAATAAAAAGGCCATCCTCGTCTACTGATCAGCAGTTAATACATGTATTACGCAGCACTTGAATATAAATAATTTGAGAATAGCTTACATTGTCTTCATTTCAGTTTATGATTTCTTCCTTAAAAATACAGATTTTATCTGACAGAGTTACTCCTGGTGGTGATGCTGTAGAAGCCGGAGTAAAAATAACTGTATCCACTGCTTTTTAGTTTAATGAAGACAACAGTTTCACTTACACTGAAGTTTGAGCTAGCTGTACTTTGCCAGCAGTGCTCTCAGGATCACTGGGATTATTTTTGTGGAGAGGTGGCCTTAAACTTGAGGAATATGCCAGGACTCAGCCCAAAGGAGTTTGATTTATGTTGTTTAGAATTGTTCCACGCATAACATTTAAAGGCTTAATGCAACGTAAATAGTTTATATCAGGCTGGAAATACCAACCCTCTGAGCATCTTCTGACATTTCTCCTCCTTATCAAACATACTTTTCCCCTCACTATACTAAAGAAAAAAAAAAAAGAAAGAAAAAAAAAAAGTATCTCCAAACCTTCATTTCCTCTTCTCTGGCACTGCTTTACGAGTGCTTATGGCAAATTTGCTTCTGTAATCATAACTTGAACCCGTCTGGGGATGAGATTGGCTGCTAGCTTAGTATTTCCACTTAACATATTCATGATTAGCATGCACAGAAGGAATAGAATTAGGATGAATGTTTTTGGAACAGTACAGATAAATCCTCATAAATGTAGTACAACAGCTCTGGAAATGCACAGTGCTGAAATGTAATGAAGCTGAACTCTGTAGAGAGTTTGGTATTCTCAGTACCATGCCTCTCCTAATGAACTCATTTAGATTAGAAAATGGATTTAATATTTTATTGGAATTAACCTGAGCCAGTAAAGAGGATTACAATTTCTTTCCATAAATATGGTGATATTACAGGGTGAGGTAGCATGTTACATGAATATTAAGCATTTTATGAACATTGTCATGAAGCCAGAAAGAGTATAAGGTAATTAGGTTTTAATATAGTGATACTGTTCTTATAATAATTAAATTTGAAAAGTAATAAAAATATATTTGAAAATTATTTAAATCCATATTTTGTTGCATTTTCACAACTTTAAAAATGCTTAAAATGAAAATTATACCATTTTTTCCCTAAACAATCAATTTCAACAGGTTTTTTTTGAACATGGAAAACTAAAAATACCACAGGTTCTTAAGATAGGGAATAAGAGACATTCTAGGAAAGGGCTAAGGCAGTAAGTTTATTCCATTTTCTCTATAACAGTATCTGCTGGTGGGAGAAACCATGTAGAAATCAGGAAAAAATCTTGACACAGGTGCATTATTTTCCTTTGCAAAGTTGCATCCCAGTATTGTTTCTGTCTGTTAGACTGTCTTTCATACTCAAAAATGTGTTCTTAATCACAGTCTATGTTCTCCTACTTTTGAAAGCTTATTTACTGAAAAAAACAGACTAAATCGTTCTCATCTTAGTTATCTTTATAGATGGCACTTTAAAAAACAAACAAAACAAACAAACAAAAAAAACCAAACCAAAAACCACCACAAAAAGAGAGTACTGCAAAAGCTTGGTAATGTTGTTTGAACATTACTGTAAGCAATTTTTATTTTTTTTTAAATGAAATTTAGGGCCTGACATTTTCTTTCAATATAGAATGTCTGTAAAAATAATCTCCTACATATCTGAACAACTACTAATTTTACCAGCTGAAATGCAGTGTAGGCTGTGCTGGAGAATAGCTATGAGGCTGAGGGAAGTACAGAACAAATATAGGTAAAGCTGAACAATTCAGAATAGATGGAATTGGATGTATGCACTGACTTCTTGAGACAATTTCACCCTGCTATCAAACCTTTTCACTTAAAATCCCTGAATACATAGAATTAATTTGTAAGGTCACTAAGAAGGATTGTTTCCTTCATAGGAACCTTTCAGCAATTAAGTTCAACAAAGGAGTAACATTTACAAGCTGTTTAGGTTATGAGAAAGATCAACAACAGTAGATCTAGCACAGTCAGTCCTCAGAGTGATGGTTTTTGTGCTGGAAAAAAATAATCTTAAATACAAAGTGTTGGGATGGGAATATGGAAAGAGAACAATCTCATCAAGTAGGATATTTCTGAGGGTGGAAAGGGAGTACCTGGGGTGGCTAAACAAGAATATTACTATGTCATGACTATATGGTAACTTTAATAAAATTAAGTAAAAGTTAAATAGTTGTATCTAATTTCAATAACTTTTTTTCTTTTCAGCTAGTCACAAAATGCTATGCAGCAGCATAGAATCTGCTACAAGACTACATATGTTTGATCACTGCTGCCTGGCCAGGGCTTAATGGTTCAGAAATTCTGAGGGACAGTCCAATAATTCAGAATTTTGTTGCATTGCAATCTGGATTGAGTAATGGAATAAAAATTAAGAATAAATGAAAAAAAAAATGTAGAAAGAAAAAAGAATTAGCTATGAAATCTCACGGGTTTACATTGGCTTGTTGAGTCTGCAAAGATGTTTCCAGAATATTTCCTTTTCTCAGGGAAGATGAATAATGGGAACTTATTTATTCTCTGTTGGTCTGGGTCTTGTCATACCTAAAACCACCCTAAAAGTTTTTGACTACCATTACACCTCTGCAGAATGGGAGATGTAAATCAGTTTATTCAAGAAAATGAGGTCCTGGTTATGAGTCAAAAAATGATGTGTGATGGGAAGAAAATATATTTCAATGTTTTGATGAGTCATTTCAAAATGCTTTGCATGTTGGTACTGATCAGAGCCTTAATGTACTCAGGATCCTTTCGTTATTCTTAGTATCATGGGTATCAACGAAATCTGGGAGCAGCTGGGAGTGGTGCATACTTCCCCTCAAGGCCAGGTCTCAACAGATCTTAATTTGCAAAATGTTAAACTCTAAATAATTGGCTGGTGCCTAACTCAGAGGTGATAATTTCTATCTCAGTTTTCCACTAATTTGGAACAAAAGTATTTGTATTCATGGACTGGTGAGTCAATATAAATAAACCTAAAAAAAACCTCAAAGAAAAAAGAAAAACAAGAAAGGAAACAGGAAACAAGATCCCCACATTTATTTGTTAAAAGGGTGAGGTTTTTTTCTGCATTCTGGTAGTGATGGTTGTTGTTGTTATTTTCTTTATCTCTGTTTTTTGCCCCCCTGCCATATTTATGAAGAGAAGTTAGAGAATCACTTATCTACATAATATTAGTCTGCTTGACTAGCAATTAATTATGGCCCCAGTCTTTTACATTATTCTGAGTCGTACTCGCCTCAACACTTCTTCAAGGAATCTGCCTTTTTCTCCTGAGTCACAAGAATCACCTCTTTTGCTTCTCCAAGCAGATACCATGGATAGTGAGGAAGAAAGGAGAACAGAGCAAGAGGTATGGAAAGGAATAAAAAGGATACTTTCTTCCCCCTCTTCTCTCCTCAGCTTTGTTTAAATAATTTCGTTTGCTTCCTGAGCCAGTTCTGACAGCAATTTTTTCCTGAAGAGGTGGGAAAGCAGCAACAACAGCCTGTCTGAGGAGATTTTCCTCAAGGCGGGACTGAAATTCCCGAGAAGGCTAACTTGCTGACTATCATTGTATGAGTGGCTTCTCCTTGTAAAAAAATATCGAGAGATGGAACTTCTTTTTACTGAATTTTGATCTTCCTATGCTTACAGTATAGTCCTAGCTGTAGTTGCATATTGGGCTTGAACAGTAAGTGAGTGGATTACAATGACATATGGTAGAACTAAAATTTTTGTAACAATATCTTAATAACACAACATTGAGTTGTAATTGTCCTTTTGTTATAAATACATTTTCTTCCTTGGGCTTCTATCTCTGTTCTGACTCGATTTTTTTCATTTTCATAATTAATTAAAATGGCAATGTTCTATAACCAGTGATTGAATTATATGATATTACTTGCCTAAGGCGATCAAAATTAATCAAAATAAGGAGTGAAAGTTTTGCTATTTTTAATACAGCTGATTTGATTCCT
The DNA here is from genome assembly GCF_000687185.1 of Egretta garzetta. Taxonomy (NCBI): domain Eukaryota; kingdom Metazoa; phylum Chordata; class Aves; order Pelecaniformes; family Ardeidae; genus Egretta; species Egretta garzetta. The sequence goes on along the minus strand of NW_009259966.1, from coordinate 421,008 downwards.
GGGGTTTTGATCAAATTAAATGAAGGATCAAATTAACCAGTGATTAAATTGAGTAAAAGGCACTTTGTATGCCTGAAATATATTTTAATTTAATTAATTTCAAGACACAAAATATTAACTGGTGTTTTAAAAATTCATCGGTATTTCACCGTTTAATTTTCTAGAAACTATTTCCTTCTCAAGGTTAGAAACTTCTACAAGAGAAAAAACACACTTTTAGAATAATTTCCTGCTTAATCCTTTTGGTTTTTTTTCCCATAATTTTAATGCTTATAGAGTATCCTTTTCACTCATAAATATTACTCCAAAGCTTCTGAACCTAGCCTACAAAGTCTCGATGTGCCAAAGGCCAGTTTAGCAGAAATCTGAGACTCCCCAGAATAGAACCTGCCAACCTGAGCAGACAGTTCTGACCGCAAATGCCTCAAGCTGCTACCATTTAACCACACATTTGCAGAAGTATTATCATTTTGTCATTTAAAATTTCATTTACATTTGTTATAGGTTAGTTCATATAATTTTTGTTTAATGGACTGGGGCAACTTTTTACTACACACTGCTATGTACAAAGAAATTGAGAATTGAGATTTCCATTATGGTGCAGGAATGGTCTGCATGAGAACAAAATCATTCACATTTTTTTGTTTGTGTGGTAAAAAAAGCTTGAAACTGCCCTCTTGACTCCTACTGGGAGTTTGCACTGACTGATGGAAAGTGGCTGACCCAGCTGGGGCATAACTGCAAGAAGCTGAGGTTAGAGGTAATTTTCTTAAAGGTGGTTTTCACTCAAGATTTAATGTTCCTCAGAATCAGAGAATAACATAGCAAAAAGGCAAGGTGAGGAACAGGGTCCAATTTTGCGAGTTACTATGTTAGGCAAGAATTACCTTATATTGAAATGCTTCTCTTCCACTCTTTACTATTAATAGAAGTGAAATAAAGCTACAAGTGTGTAAACATACCAAAGATTGATTAAAAATACTTGATGTTGTGTGGTAAGGCTGAGTGTATTTATGCATTTGAGGCACTTGGAAATTTCAAACAGAATGTATTGGTTATAAGTGGAGTCTAATCTCATTATTCTTGATGGGGAAAATCTTTTTAGTAGGGCCAGCTGTGACAAGACAAGGGGTAATGGTTTTAAACTAAACCAGGGTAGTTTTAGACTAGATATAAGGAAGAAATTCTTTACAATGAGGGTGGTGAAACACTGGAACAGGTTGCCCAGTGAGGTAGTGGAGGCCCCATCCCTGGAAGCATTCAAGGCCAGATTGGATGGGGCTCTGAGCAGCCTGATCTAGTTAGCGGTGTCCCTGCTCCTGCAGGGGGGGTTGGACTAGATGACCTCTAGGGGTCCCTTCCAACCCAAAACTTTCTACGATTCTATGATTCTATGATTCTTTAAGTCCTGGAAAAGGCATACTTAACGGATTAGATCTATTCAGTGTGATCAGCACGGTCAGCCTTTTGCAGCTATTTTTAATATATTTTTTCTCTCAGAAGGAAAAAAAAGTTTTAGTGGGAGGAGAGAGAAAATTAAGAATGGACACTTTGAGCAGTATGAAAGTACTGACATACTCTAAGTAACATTTTATAGTAACTTGTGGTGTCATTTTGAAATAACTATTGCCAAAAGGTGAACAACTGGCACAAGCTGGATCCTAGCTTATTCTGTGCTTCTGTGCTTGGAAATGGTTGTTAGTCAGTCAGAACAGAAGCTGTGAGAGAAAATTTTGGTGTTGGCAGGTTGATAGTCCTGGTGATAACCTTAGGAGAAGCGTGTCAGACAGGAAAAGGCACAAGCTGCTGGATGGTTAAGAGGTTTATGGCTGATAGAGCCAAAGAGTGGAGAAGTGACAGAGAACCCTAGCACTGCATAGCTTATAAATATCAGGTTTGTGGACTTAAGGATAAGGTCAACTTTACTCTACTTGCTTGTCTTACATGTACTGTACAGGACTCAACCTTTAGGATGCGCATTTTCTTTGGGTCTCTGCTTAACATGGGTGTTTTGTGTTGTTAGGATGCACAGTGCCTGCATAAAGATGAGATGTCCACTGGTGGCATCTAAGTCTGCCGGCACCTGCAGTTTTCCAAAGTGTATTACTACATAGAAAAAGAGGATGTCTTAGAAACCCTACTTGCAAGATCCCTTACAGAATCTAAACTGAATCTAAACTGATTTCCTGTCACAATTTTCATTTATATTTGTTAATGACTAATTTGGTGGGAAAAAGACTTTGAGGTTCCTTTTCTGGCCTTCCTATCAATTTGGAATTTGGACCTGCATTTCAGTAACTTTTTCTTTCTATTCATCGACCTGCAAAAATGAATATAATATATTTTATATGGTACATGCATGACTAATGCATTTTAAGATCCTTGGATAAATGCTGTCATGGAGCAAAGTGCTTTTATGGTGTTTGCACTGTGGATTTTAGAACTGCAAGTAAAATATTTGGAAAATAGTTTTTATGAGTGTTATCAAAAGTATTCTGAGAAATGCTTAGAACTGCAGGCAGAGTTTGATGCAAGAGGTCAGGTATATAACTATATTTCTACTGCATCCTTGTCAGCTATTATATTTTCTTTACCAGTTTTAACCTTGAATACCAGTTATATGACATCTGTGAGTTCTTAAACGTTGTTTATTATTTTCTCAAATCTTGCTGATTTATGAAAGTAGTTCTTCAATCAGTAACATTTCTTCTATTGAAATTATTTCTTCCTACTTCCCACTTAATTTTAAGAACTTCAGTTATTTTAAAAGACGTAAACAGTAAAGGCATCCCCTTTTAAAATTCCACTACCTACCTGTTATTCCCTCTTTTTTCTCTGGCGGACATAATCAAAATTCTGCTTCCTTTTTGGTGTTACATTCTTTACATGACATCTAGAGGCCAAAATTGATGCGAGCTGTAATTAATCTTTCTGTGAGGCTTTATAGACCCATTGGTAAACCAGAGATAGGAATCGCACTGTCTGCATCCATAAATTATTGAACATCCCAAAACAAATCTGCATTCAGAAAGTGTGTTTCATGGTGTCATTGTCCAGAAGATGTAAAAGATCTGTTGAGGGGAAAAAAAGAAGTGTGAAAAACAACGACTGCATTTGTTTTATATGCAATCTCCTGTGCAATTAATTAATATACAAGTTGTATAGTAATCTAATTAGAGCACCTGACATTTGCCTGTGACAGCCAGAACCCTTTAGGTAATCAATAATGTTAATATAAAGTGCCTGATTAAATACACCTTCATTTCCATCTGTATTCTCAAGATGATATGCAAATTCACCTTGCCTGTATAATTTCTAATTCCTATCTTCTGATTCTTGCTTTTAACTGTATCTACTGAATCCATCAAAAGACCAAAAGGACCGGATTTTGCTATATAAACAAAATAAGTTATACTGTCATAACTTCATATACATTCTGTTAGCTGCTTCAAACCCCCTCATTCAATAAGCTTGAGTTTCATTGTCATTGTTACGTGTTTGTAAACATATTACTAAATACAGCTAGCAGAAAATAACTCATATTGCTTTAGAGATTAAGTTTACATAGCCTAAATATGGATCTCAAACAATTATTTCTTAATTTTTCTGCTTTGTTAAAAGGAAAGCGTAAAGATTCATTCTGTGATGGTGCAGGCAAGAAGATACTTCCCCCTGTTGAAGAGAAAGATCTTTTTCTGTAAGTTACTGTGCTTCTTAGATCTGGTTTATCATTTTAGATTATATATTTTAACTTCTCTTTTTCACCCTAAGACTGCATATCAGGTTTACTATTATCTGTATCCTGGTAGAAACACTGTCTCTCAGGATGCAGCCCATTGATTAGCAATTAGCTAAGCTTGTTTCAAGTCATAAACTCTTTAGACCTTGAGCTGATGCTTACACCAATCCTTCCTAACTAGTTTATACTTATTCCTATAGCCTTGGAATTCAGTTTGGATTGCCAACATTTAACTGCAGGTTCTTGAGTGTGTGAGTGAAACAATTTTCAATAATAGTAATTAACTGCTGTATAACGTTTTGCCTAAAATGTCATATTGCTTCAGAAGTCCTTAAAATCAGATCACAGTGAGGTCTTCATTTAGTACTTCTACTCAACCCCCTGAACCCTTGTTCAAAATGGCTGGTCTGGGATTGGTGGGACAGTCTGGTCCAATTGCCAGGGTGGGCAGGGGTCTGCAAGGCATCCTAGAGATGAAAGACAAAGTTTCTGACAGTGCCAGGAACTGGAGAAATTAGGAGCACACTTGAAGCAATTTCTGTTTTGTTTGTCTGCGGTCACTGATGCTAATTGGCTACAGTTATCCATTACTTCCAACAAAAGACTATTTCAGCCACAAAGTCAAATGCCATGGTGTTTTTTGCATTTTCATGAAGGATAATCATTATTTGTGATAGTACTTCTAAAATAATTCTAAATCATACAATTTGGTACATTAACATTTTTTTAAATAGCAAAGACTGTGAATCAGTTTTATGTTTTGATGTCTAGACCTAACAAAGCACAATACTGTAACTTGTTAAAAAGTTCCTGAGGAAACTACAGGTCTAAATTTTGGTGGTCATCACTCTAACTTTCTCCCCTAATTACACAGATATCTTTGAAATTACTAACTTTTGGCTTGTATATTTCATATAAATCCAGTCTACTCTGGGAAGAAAAAAAACCAACCAAAACATATATCTACACATACATATTTCAGCCAAGTTTCTCTCCAGTTTCCTGTCCTGTAATCTAAAACCAAAACCTGAAGATCTAAAACCAAAACAAAATAAAAAAAAGTCTTTCCACTTCTTATTGTGCAATTTAAATCACAATTTTTCCTTCTGTGTATTCAAATACTTTAACTAAACTGGTGGAATAAGAAAGGATAAAGATGACTTAAGATAAAATAAGAAAGGATGTTGAAAGCTTTATTGGAAATGCCAGAATATGTTTATTCATAGATTTCTCAGAAGTGGTATTTATAAGTCTGGGTATTATGCACATAAATATTTACAAAAAATAGTTTTGTATTCCTGAAGTTTTAGGATATGTTAGGATGCAAGACGATTGGAATGTCAGGTATCCAAATACTGTTTTTAAAAAAAAACATTCTAGAATTATTTTGATTTATTACCACCTTCCCATTTCCTCAAAATATTTTTGTCATAGTAGGACTACATCTGAGGGTTAACATTGCTTTGTGTGAAGTTTAGAGGTAATTTTGGTTTATAATAATTATTTTAGGATGATTACCACATCGTTTTGATATTTTTGTGCTTGAGGAACTAATTCATATCCTAAATAGTCTAAGGAATATATTTTCCTACTGGTTTTACTCTATTTAAATTATTTCAGAACTTATTTACTAATCATGCACAAGAATAATGTAATATTTCTGTATCAGTTCTGATTTTTCCTAGTATCTTAAATCATATTTTATTTTAACTTTAAGAGCAGATTCACCAACACGCTAATGCGAGTAGAGCATGTCAGCCAGGTACGCTGGATTTTATGGTTATTTTGCCTCTCCCCAGCAGTGCTAAACAGCCAAAGCATGTTGATGGTGCGTAAGGTCCTTGGTTTGAAATATTAGTGACATCAACATGTTACATAAGAGTAAAAGGGAGAGCTCAGTCTCTGACTCGCAATTTCTACAAGCTCTGTGGACACTTATGATTACATTTTTCTTGATAGTGCTGCTTCCCCCAGCAGAAGGAATGCTGTGAAAAGGAATCTTTCAGGAACTCTTGCCCAAGTAGTAAGTGGCCATGTGATTTTTAATTCCATAAGAATGGAGTTAAGTACTCCTCACATTACATTTCTGATGCCTTTACCCAGTCTCTCTCAGACTCTTGGTATATTATAAACACCAGAAATTTTGCATGCAAATTTGGTTGACTAATTGACTCTGATGTCACAATAACCTACTGGTATTTAGTCTTTCTGTGGTTATGTAAAATTAACTAATAACAACAGATAATAAATTTAACTTTTAATTTTCTTGAATTTGGGATTATATGCAGGAATTCAACAGCTTTTAAAAATAAACTTCAAGAATGTATAATATTTTATTTTTGAGATCATTACTGGGAAAAGACTGACATATGCTAAATGAACCAACACTTTTTTTAAAGGAGTAAAATTTTAATTAACTCTAACTCAGAATAATTAACTACCTTGTAATTTCTCAGAAAAATTAATTGTCCACAAGCTGCGTAGTAATTTCAGGGGTAATGCACTACATTCATCACTTAGAACAAAGAAGTCCTTGCAAGATGGAACTTGGTCAATACCAGTAGTGCCACAAATGAGATTCCTCTCAAGCCTTCTCTAGGCTGAGCCCCAGCTCTCTCAGCCTTTCATCATAGGAGAGACGCTCCGGCCCCTTAACTTTCTTCCCTGGACTCTATGCAGTAGCTCCATCTCTCTCTTGTACCGGTGAGTCAGTACACAGTACTCCAGGTGTGCTGAATAGAGGGGAAGTATCAGATGGCATGTTTGGAAATAACACAAAGCTTTGAGAAATTAATTTGGTTTATCTGTTAGTGACTTGTATCATCTTACGCAGAATCAGGTCAATGACAAAGCCCTTTGGTACCCCTTTTGATTCAATGCTTCTGGCTAGGCAATGACTGTAGATAACTGTTCTCCAAGTATAGCCATAAGGCCATTTTTGCCTTCACTCTAGCAGGTTTTTACCTAGATCCTATTTCCTAGAAATCTATATTGAAAGTCAAGGCATAAAACATTTGGGATTAATTCAGTTCCCTGTGCACAGACGTCCAGTAACATTTTAGGCAACATAAAATATCCTGCCTGGCCTCCAGCTGTCAGCTAGAAGACAGCAGATCTCCCTTGGGTTGTAAGTCATATCTGCCAGCCTTGCATGGTTGTCTTGGATGCCTTCATGGCAATGAATATTATATTTAAACAACTCAATCTTATCCCTGCCATTTGGTTTTACGGGATTTTTTTCCCCTTTCCCCCTAGCCTTTTTAACTTCTTTTAAAAATGTTTTAGAAATATTTGACATTATTTGCTCTTAACAGCTGTTACTTGTTTTCTTGTAACCTTTCAGGTGTTGTGTACTTTGTTTGGTTATTTATCCCAGAACTTTCCTAAGGAGTGAAGTTAATCTGTCTGTTCTTAGTTCCCTGGCCCATATTTTGTTTTGGTTTTTTTGTCCTTCCTTAAAGAATGACATTATACTTTCTATTACTTGTCTTCTAGGTCCTCATCTGTCTTCAACATATCTACTATTCTGAATAGCAGATGACCACAAAATAATAATCTAATCCCAACATAATAATGTAGCAATCCAAATACACCAGAATTTGGTAGTTTGCTGTAAATAAATGGCTGTCCCTTCTCCCCTTACCATATTTGCTTTCCCACAGCACTGAATCCAGCATTGGCACTGTGGTTTTGAACATGTCACCCTAAATGCTGGACCTTTGGATGCATCCTTACTTCTGCTGCGCAGAGCGTTATCTTTATAATGTCAGCTACTATCCACCAGGCATCCTCAGCAATATTAAAATTATTGGAAAGCATAATACAGTTTTAGACTTATATACATGCAGTTATACTGAATCCTGTTAGCACCTTTTTGCCTGCATGTGCCATCGCAAGCTGGCACCCACAATCATAGCAAATGCTAACTCATTACTAGGGTAACAATATTTTTTACTGTTTTGAGGCAGCAGACTACAAGCAACTAGAATCCAAGTAATGATCTACCAGTAGGATCTTTGCCATTTATGCTTTAAATGTATTTTTAGTGAATAGACCTTTAAGAAATCAATGAACAGCTCTGAAATGGTCATTTTTCAAATAGCTAATCTCTTCTTCAGCTTTTCCATTGTATCAGATATCAGGATCATTTAAGGCTGAAGCACAAACTACTTTTCTCTCTCAGAAAATCTTTCATTTCTTTTTTTTATCTCAAGTTCAGCTTCAGCTACTGGATTTGGGCAGCCCTTGGAATTTAAATACCAAATACCTTCCAAAGGACTTTGAATTCTTCGCAAAGACACAGAAAATGAAATTAGGTTTAAAGATGATAATTATAAGCACCTATATCTTGTAGCTTTCGTGTACACAAAACTCCCATCAGTTTCAACATAGAATTATTTTCACCATCTGTGTCAGCAATGAGAATAATTTTGTTTGTAGGTTTTATGGAATATGAATTGCATCTCTAGCCCTGATATACCACCTTCAGAACAGCAACAAAAAGTAATATGCCAAAAAGCAGTAAAACTCTGTAGAGTTTTAGTACAAACTCTGTACCAGCTTTCATGGCAAAGCAGCACCTCCAGTTCTCAGTGGTTCCTAGTCATACCACTGCTGCTTTGCAAGTGAAATTTTAAAGATAAAACTATGGTTGAAATTATTGCATTTTTACTTTTGCATAAGAGAAAAAGACAGAGTGATATTTGTTACCTACAGAAAAAAAAAATATATCTCAAGAGCCAGGGCTTTTTTACTTTATTTTTAAATATTAAATATCTTCCAGGGTCAGAACAGTCTTTAAATATTTAAAGTAAACCCCTGGAAACTAAGTCACCTCTACTTTTTTAACTGCATGTGCTAGCTTTTTGTTAGATCTTTTGATGTGGTTCTTGGAATCTGTTGTTCTCTTACACACTGGCTGTAGTGTAGAAATGTGTAGTGTAACTAATATGGTTGCACTTTATTTTCAGAAAAGCAATAATAAAAGTTCTTGTCATTATGATTTAAAAAATATATATCCTTGGTTTGCCAGATTCCATGCAAGGTGTAAGGTATTTAATTTTAAATAATCCTCAGAAAAGACAGCTTGAAAAATGGGAGTATAAATAGGTAGAATGTATTTATATCTTCATTTCACATATTTCAGCTGTCTTGTTCTCATTAATCAGAGTCAAATGTTTCAAAAACTAATCAATTTATGAAGCCACTTCAGGAGTACACACTTGTACACTTCCTTCTTTTTATTAGTTTTAAATGGGGATTTATTTAAAGGAGTGACTGACAAGGTTAATGATGCAAAGGGAGTATTTTTAGAAGGGTGTTTGATTGGACTTCGTAATATTTCCACTATTAATTATTATGCTTTCACTGATTCCTGCAAGGTTTTCTACTATACCTTAATCTAGTTTTCAGGAAGTATTATAAAAGTTAAGAGACCATTCATTAGATTTGGCACTTCTATGCTTTAAACAGGATATTTTTCTTATGGGACTGTTTATAAACTGAATTTGTGGATAGAAATTAGATTTTACTTTAAATGCATCTATTAGCTATTCATCAGTCATGTTTTGCTGACATTTTGTCACACAGCCCAAGTTGCTGAAGTACAGCTTACACCTTGCTATGCATACATTTGTGTAACACTAAAACTAAATTTAAATCTTTTTTGTCCGTGAAAAGACTGGTGAACAGGAAAAAAAAAAAGCATATGCCATACAGGCTTTACTAAATGAAGACGTATAATGTACTGTTATGTTATACCGCTATCTAGTTTAGTAAGTTTTGTTATATAAAGAAGTGAATTATAGGGAAAGTAACCTTAGTAAATTCTGTTGACTGCAGCCCTTCTTCACCTCTCAGAAGATTCAGAGAGGAACAACCAGTGCACCTGAGGAATTTTCCTGATCTTTCCAAGTTCTGTGCTGCTGGAGGGCCGTGCATTGCTCAAGCAACAGGGTAAACCAGGGGCACCGGAGGGTGCAGACTTCCATGATGTTGCTGGGCATGTGAAGAGTAGCAAGCAATGCTGCTTTATGTTCAAGAAAAATAGTGCAAAATCCTTGAGGAGTCTGGGAGCAGCTTGGAAGATGTGCAACTACTGGGGAGACTTTGAAGTGCTCTTCAGGCTTCAGTGCAGCAGCAAGCAAGCTGCATGTCTGAACTCCCAGCTCCTGGAGACCCTCATCATTGCTGTGGGATTTCTGCCTCAGGGCTGACCAGAAGCAGGCTGTGGCTCCCTCCAGCAGCCACCTCCTGACACTATGTGAAAGACTGATGAAGGCACAGCACAGTTAAAGAATTTTCATGTACCTCCTTATCCCAAAAGGTTTGCATTGACAGGTTATCATTTCCCTGTGCCAAAGGTGATGTAGTCCAGCCCCACACCCACAACTTCTGCTCAGCCTTGGTCACAGCAGTCGTAGTGGCAAGGACTCCTGGGGCATTTGGTCCTTTTTTGCCTTAAAGGAAAAGAAAGCCCCAGATTATAGAAATCAGTCCATTCTAGGTGTCCCTCTGCAATAGCTGCAGCAGCCTCGTGTCTACAACTTCTCCCCTGCAGTCCATAGTGGCCAATAATGTCCAAAGGTGATGTTGTGAGGGGGAACAGGCAGTCAGTACCACCGTGTCCTTTGGAAAGTTGCAGCTACTGAGGAAAACATGTGCTTTGGCTCAGGCCTTTCACAAGCAGTGGTGGTATGAGGGGAACAGTGGTGTGTTAAGGTCATTTACTTGAGCTACAGAAAAGCACAGTGTGGTGCCTCCTGAAGATCTCCGTAGAGGTGTGTGCAGGTGTGGAAGGCAGGGTTCGTGCGATAGCCTTGGCAAGCATTGAAGCACAAGTGTCAGGCAGATGTTTGGCCCAGCTGGTGGGAAGGAGGAGCACATGCATGGCTAAACTACTCTAAGGTCAGTTCTGCAAGCCTCATACAATGAAGATTTGAAGAGTCTCAGCACCAGGTGCTTTGATCTGTGCTAAACTACTTGTTAATGTAGACATAATCCTTGTTGCCAAAAATGGGTTTCCCTGCCTATGGTAGCAGGTTTATAATACTCTGAATACAATTAATTTAGGATGGATCAGGGGTGAGTAAGTCTGGTAATGTAGAGTACCTAAAAATAGATATAAGTGCTTTACATGTAGATGTATGTACGTACAGAATACATAACTGTCAGCATCCCTTTAGTGGGGAATAAGACACTATGTATTAATTCACACTGGGTTCCTAGGTAGAAACATACTTTCAGGCAATGTATCTTTCAAGGTGAAAAATAAGTATAATAGCAAACTTATCTCATTATTAGATCTTCCATAGATATTTCAGTAGTGTGCACTGTAAAAAAAAAAAAAAAAAGATGAAAGTCCTTTGAAGAGCCTCAAAAGGACCAACATTATTACAGAAAAAAATAAATTCTACAGATAAAAGTGAAGCATTGCAGTACCTTGTTTCCACAGAACTAACACAAGCAAATATTGAATCAGAGGCTGAGCCAATTAAAGGCGCAAATTCTTCTCACTGTACAAGTGAAGAGCTGCAAACTGGAAAGCTAAAATAAGAGATGTCAAACCAATATTTATATGTATAAACAAACATATACAACAGTCTGAATAGGTAAATAATTTACCTGGAAATTGGAGAGACAAGACACATTCATGGCAATATCCTAGTCTATAAGTATTGCAAATGTGAAAATGTATACATATTTATTTTAATGTCTTTCCTTTACACAAAAAAAGGGGAAAGGAGTAAGACTGACTATCATCTGGAAAGTACTGAGATCTAATCTCATAAAATCTAATCCAAAATTCCATCAACTTTTGGTTGCAACCTCATGCAATTGGTCTAGGACGTATGTCACCTTTATTTTAGCATAGAAATTTCAGCATAAGTGATCTGATAAGTAACCAAATCTTTCAGGGAAGTTATATTTATTCATCAGCCCAGTAAAGGGTTTAGTTGTTTGTACATGAGTATGTTTTGATTCTGTTATTCTCAGTTATGAACACGGATCCTCATTAAGATCATATCCAGGATCTAGACTGTTCACACTAATTCAGTGTTCCCACTGGCAGATAAATGAAAATAGACAGTTTAATATGCCATTACTTGCTACAAAGATCCCAACCTTTTTTGATGCTGGACATCAACAGTCAGTGGATACACACAGAAATGTTGTTGTGCTTCTCTGGTTAACCACATGGCCATGATTCTAGTGTCTAAGTATAAATATAAGATTTAAAAGGGAAATGAAAAAATTGTTTTGTTTTTTATATTAGAGAGAGATTGGAAGAGACTTAAGTGCAGTAATAGTCAGAAGAAAGCAATTAAGATATAAACAAGACTGACAAATTTTCAAAGTATTCTTCATCTAGAGAGAATAAAATGAAAGGTAAGTGGTACCCCAGAGGAAGATGCTGCACTTATAGAGCAAATGAAAGACATGCAAAAAATAGTCTATAGAGATGTTGCATCTCTAGATTTATTGTCATTAATATTATTATTGATTCCATTAATAATTTGCTATTAATATGGATAATTAATAATAATGGATAATCAGTAGCAGATAAGAAGAACAGGTAATCTGGGAGGTCACTTCGGAAGTCCCAGTCATGAACAAGCAGATGTGGGACACTGACAGATGTGTTGAGCTCCAGCTGCAGGTGAGGAAGGAAATTCACAGAATGGTACATAAACTACAGCATCCAGATGGATGACAGAATTAGAATTGTGTTTTTTGAGCCAGCTGTGTAGTTTCATGGAAAAAAGGCTAGAAACCTTTGAAAAGATCCATAGAGGAATTGAGATGGTACCTCAGTTTGCTTGAAGATCTCCTATAAAGTGGATTCTGAACACAGCTAGCCCCAGAGTCTTCTGTTTATTGCAAAGCAAGCTATATTTTGTAGGCTGTGAGGACTCAAGAATTCGAGGAGAGGCAGATGAACTTGGCTGCATATTAGAGTCTGGCAGTCAGCAAAGAAAGAAATCCTGTGCGGAGCAAGTATGCCTTAGTGAGGGTAAAAAGTTATTACAGTTTAGGTTTTTATCACACGATCTTTGTTTGCTTACTTGAAGGACTTTTAAGAGTGTTCACATCTGTAAATTTGGTTTGGAAGCAGAGCAGGTCTGTTTGTAATGATGAATTAAAATCATAAAATACAACCATGGTGGAACAAAGTAATTTTGACTAAGCTTCATATTGAAAGATATCATTAGAAGACATGATGCACAGCTCTTCATTCAGAATCTTGCAGGGCAAAACTTCAGCTGGCTGAAGACCTCTGTGCAATCATAGTGAAAGAAAGATATAAACAAACTTTAATTTTTTTTTTTTTTTTTTTTTTTTTTTGTAAAAGGAAAAAATCTCCAAGACTCCTGATATCTGGACACATGGAACAATGGTGTGGAAAAAAGCAAAGTTTAATCTGAATAGGATTATTTTTAAACATAATTTGGGAATGTAATGAAATTCCTTAAATATTATTTCTGCATATAAGTACGTTTCTACACCTAAACACATTTGTTTTCAAAAGCAAAAGCCTTGAAAAAAATTGATGTAATTGCAAATACGACAGTTACTGAAACTTATGGCGTGCTTAATAATATACATGGAAATATTAAGTAGTGTCTGCCACATTTGCAAATGAAGTTATACTGAAAACTTCACTGTCTGGGTCGTCTTAGAGTAAGTCATGGAAAATATTGGAATTTTGCCAGTAGTTATTCATTTATAGGGTATGTTTTGTTTCTTTATACAAAATGGATGGATACCAACATTCTTCTCTTAGTTCGGTTCATTTGTAATGCATGCTGCATCACAAGCTTTTACCTTATATAAAACCATACCCAAGTTGTTTTTATTTTCTATAGTTCTGTAACCAGTCATCCACAGTAATTTATTTATTTATGGCTTCCCTCAAATATTCCTTGCTTCAGTATCTTTCATTTTAAAATGAAATAAAACTTTACTCAGCCATGTCTGGGAGATGCTTGGGTCTAATGAGTTTATTAGCTTTTCCCTGATGAATTTTGGAGGCTTCATTTATTCCATTGAGATGGGCTTACATGGATCGATTAAGTGCAGTCATTCCCTAAGTGGAAAATCAAATTAAATGCAAGCCAGGAAAATAGAATGGTTTAACTATGGCACTCTGATGTGAGGTTGGACTGAATATGTGAGGAGGGCAGTGATCCTTGGAAGATGCTACTACGCACTTTTCCTTTTCTTTCTTGCCTATATAATCTGATGCCCAAAATACTGGCAGCTTTTAATGTTTTGACATTGTAATTTTGACATGGATAGAGCTGACTTGCTGATTATACTGGGCAAAAGGCTTGGTTGCACCTTACCTCCTGCCACAAAGAAGCACCTGGAGTATTTTATTGGAATTTGCTGGGAAAGGCAGTGTGTCTCTTGCTAGTGATCCAGGAATACACTTAGTACAAAACTAATTCCTATTTTATTTTCTTGTCATCTGTAAAGAATGGGCTGTACCTGATGGTGGGACCTCTGACTGGCTTGCATGGGGAATCCTGAAAACCTTTTGCTGTGCATTGAGTGAAACAAAAGAAAACTCTCAAATTATACATCCACAGACAAACAACTGAATATAATCCTATCATGTATTTTATTGATTTCTTTTAAAAATTTTTTTAATTGATTCTGGAAACTTATTTCCAATTAAATAAGTAGCTGTTAAATATTTAGGACATGTTCTGCTATTATGCCACAGCATATTTGAAAGTATGTGTGAATAAACTCTTAAGAAAGAGAGAGGAATAAGTTTTATAGTATTTCTCTGCTTTGCTACCACAGCAAGCATTGTGTTTTGGAAAATATTGCAAATCCCCCACAAAATTCATGATAAGTTTTTGATTCCTACAGTGGATTTGTTTTAGTCTCTGTTTTGTATGTAAATTAAATTTGGATCTTTGAGTGTAAGGCCTTAGGGCTCGTTGGACTCCAGCTGAGATGCCTCAGGCTCTGTGGCAAGGTGCAGAAATTCAGAGATATTATCCACTGATTAGAAAGCAATGTTTTAATATGGGGTTTGGAGTTCAACTGCTCTTTCATTTAGTTTGACATCCTCCTCGTTTGCCTTTCTGGCATCATGCCACATGAGCTCTTGCTGAAGCTTCTCTGTTTACTCAGAAACAAATCTAGGAAAGAAAAAAAAAAAAGCCTCGTTGACAGCTCTGCAATGAAAGATGATGCAGTAGATGCCATTTGGATGACAGAGCATCAGAAATCAGTGGATATCACTGGAGAAATCACCACACATTTACAAAAAGAAAAGCCAATGTTCTCTCTAGATTTCTCAGCATTACCCATTTTTAGAGCATAAAATAAATTATTAAACAGTGCTTCTGTATTAGGAGAAATCAATGGGTTCTTCTCATTTATAAAAGCAACTCACCCCCATCACGGAAATTGAAAAGTGTTTGTTTGCTTGTCTGGTTTTTACACCTTTATAATACCCAGGTATATATAACTTAAATGGAAGATGAGTTTGTTTTAACTTACATAATCATCCAGACAATCAAATTTTTATCACAAGTTTACTCATGGTTTGGAGTTATTTATAGTTTGGAAATTCAGCTTCTGAAAAGTTGCTGTTAAAAAAAAAAAAAAAGAGACACGCAGAGACACTGAAGTACAGCTCCTTCTGAAGGTACAGTATTGTCACCAGTGTTCTGCAATGTCTGGCACAGTGACCTCAACTGCAGGTTAAACAAAGGAGTCAAGTTAATAGCCATAAATGTGTCAGTGATTTGGGATGCCTGATTTTCTGGGCTAAGTACAAACCGGTTGTAAGCTGGTTCTTTTTACTAAGGCTTTTTTGAGATGAACACCGGAGAAATGACATACCCAGAAATACCTCTGAGGCTCTTTAGGGGTCTGATTAAAAGATGTGAGGGTCTCAATTAATTTAAAAAAGACCCAAATTAACCCTGTGCCATAGTGTTATGTAAGTATTAATTTCAAATCGAATTATCCTGTAGTCATTATATTCTACATGCTGGAACTAGAAATATCCTCTGGTTTGGAACAATATTTTCACTTAGCAGAGAATGGTTACTCAAAATTAAGCAGACAAGAAGACTGAATAATGCAGAAGATCTGTGACACAAACAGGAATATAATCCCTTTTTCCAGGACCCTAGCCTAATACTTTATCCATAAGATTATCTTTTGCTGTCAAGGTCATTTATCTAAAAATGGAATAGTAGAACTAGAAAAGATAGAAAAGAAATCAACAGAGTTATGGATTGGTTTCTGTATGAAGAATAATTTTATAGACAAGGACTCTTCAGGCTGAAAGAGCGTTGAACAGGGAACATGATAGAAGACTGTAAAATCAGGAATGCGATGAAGAAAATGAATGAAGTTTCTCATAAGAAAAGGAGGGAGTGATCGTTAAATGGAATGAAGTAGATGCTTATTCACATAATGGGTAGATAAAGAGTGGATCATGTCACCATAGGATGCTGTGGTATTAGACTGGTTCTAAAATGATCACAAACATTGATGAAAGGAAAAGCAATCAAGGGCTATTAAATATAACCAATTTAAACACAAAGATATTAATAAAGATTAAATGCTGATATTTAATATTTAATCTGTCTCAGAAAGTCCATAAACCATAGAAAACCTGGAAATGACCAGGGAATCCAGCATAATTTGAGTGCGCTGTCCTTGGCTGCTTCTCCAGGCACCCTCTGCTGGCCATCCTCAGGAGGTGGGGTACTGGATTAGGCAGACCTAATGAGTGATTATCAAGGATATTAATGACTCATTAAAATAATTATTACAGTGAGAAATTGAAATGTTTAAAACTAGATGTTTGAAATTAAATGCAGGACGAGATAGTCTAGAAATTATCATATCAATAATGTTACTCTCTAAGAAATAAAAACTCTCATTTTTCATCTATGTGACCTATAAAACACATGCTCATTTAGTTACTACAGCCATCATTACAGGCTTATGCAGTGATGCTCCATGGGTATTTGAAGACCCTTTATGAGGGATATTACTCAAATCTTAGTTGTCTAAAAATTATTTAAATTTTCAGTATTGTTAAGAAATATATCCACAGAATTGTATCAGCTGTTCTGCCAAGAAATATCTTTTATTGCTCCTTCCAACAGCGATTAGGGGAGAAAACTGTAGTGTTCTGTGACATTGATTATGGGTTTTGGTTTAGTTCTGAGAACTTGATTGGAACTGTGAGGCTTTGTTCTTTAAACTACTTGGAGCTTGCAGTCTGGTGGATTTTGCGTAGTTCACTATACCTATTCCTTTCTGAAGTGGGTTTTGAGGGAAGATAAAGCTACAAAAAGATGAAGAACAAGATGTACCTTATTAGTAGTCCTAAAACAAATGGGATAACATTCTGTAAAAACCTGATTGTAAATATGAAATAAAACTGGCCATAGATAAGAATGTTTTTGAGCTGTAATATTGACATCCATTGGATGAATCCAGTTAGTCCTGTATCCTATCTTGGAGAAAGACCAAAATAGGTTGCCTAGGGACCAGGGTGAAAAAAGAGCAGGCACACAGTGATACATCCCAGAGCACTCTCCCAGTCTCCACAAATTTGCTGCTCAGGGGCTGTCTGCCTCAGGGTTGTCTGTATGTAAGTGTATATTTAATAATTCATTGTGATCTTCCACTTTCATGAGCTTGTTCTGTTTTCCCTTGGCATTGTGTAGCTTTTTAGCATCCACCACAATGTTCCTCCTCTTGGCCCTTTCCTCGCTATTCACCCCTTTCAAGAGTATGACTACTGTGTTCAACACATGGTACAAAACAAAATATGAACAGATATACTGAACACTTTAAGTATGACTGACTGTAACTATCATCTTGAACAACACATAAAATTTCAGGACAGTAGTGTTAATCTTTGCTGCCAAAGTTCACTTTCCATAGCCATTTTTCCACATATATCTTCTGAAGTTATTAATCCACTAAGCTGTGCTTCTTTTTACATTGTTTTCTTTCTTGAAAAGAAAGTTGGGTGAAGGTATAGCATTGAAAAATTTCATTTTTGTGCTTGGTGACATTAAATGGCTAGCTAGCTCTTAGAAGGTTAAAAAATACAGAATAACGAATTAAAACCAAACAAACCAGCCTCCTTCCTCCAAATACGTTCTTCCCCTGTATCTGGGAAGTTGTGTGGTTTCATGCAAGAGAAACAAGGCAAGCATCTGAAATGAAGTGCAATATCTCACTTTCAGGTATAGTTTGAAAGGTTGTTGAGGCCCATCACTGGAATATTGTTCAGCCCATCAGAACGTTTCTTTGACAGAGACGGGACTTTTTGTCACTGTTATAAGGTAGAAAGGTAGAAAGCTTTTAGAACTTAAATATAGCCAGCAGCTAAATGCTTTAATCTGAGGTTTAAAAGAAAGAACAGGACAAAGCTGAGTGGGAAAGTCTTGGATAAAGCAGCCTTATTATCTAGAAGGTTTAATTTAAAGGTTATACTTCAAATACTGTTTGCAATACTCTGGGACTATTAAATGGATATTTGCTAAGACATTTTGTAATAATTCTTCTATGTGCTTTTTCTGTGTAAAGGATTTTACATATGCTAACACTGGATTTTGCTTGTTGGATTATTACTGATGTTTTGTATGGGTTGTAAGATGAACAAATTCTAGCTTATTCTTCAAAAAAGAATGTATGTGGGGTTTTGGCAAAGGGCAGTATAATGCACGTTGAATTCTAGGTAATATTACATACCTATCTCCTCTTTACACAAGCAATATTATGTCTACAAGTATTAAAATTCTAGTCTTTATATTGTAAAAAAATAGAGGATAGTAAATAGTTACACACTGACATTTCAAATGGCAACCCGTATCTGAATTACAAACAAGTTTTAGTTAAAAATATACGTTTTAAGCCACAGCAACAGCAGGTATCTTCTTTCTCCCCATACATTTCTATACATGATGCTTAGGAAGTTGGCTTTTATAGATGAGAAGGCAGAATATTTCACTTCTACCCACATGATTTGTACCTCAGTGTTGCAGTTCTCCAAAACTTTATATAAATCTAGGTATGTATATGTATGAGAATACAAAGCTGAAGAAAATGAAGGCAGGAAAGGTATACCTAGTTTGTCCTTGCTGATTAGCTCCACCTTTTTTCTGGAATATAGGATGGAAAAAAAAGCCTTTCTCTGGGACTTAGTAAATTAATTACTATATAATTACTGATAAAGGAAAAAGAGGTTTTAAAAACCAAAAATCTCAAGGTTTTGCTACATATCTGTCCTGGTTTCAACTGGGACAGAGTTAATTTTCTTTCTAGTAGCTGGCACAGTGCTGTGTTTTGGGTTTAGTATGAGAAGAATATTGGTAACACCCTGATGTTTTAGTTGTTGCTGAGCAGGGCTTACACCAGCCAAGGACTTTTCAGCTTCCCCTGCTCTGCCGGGTGCACAAGAAGCTGGGAGGGGGCACAGCCGGGACAGCCAACCCCAACTGGCCAAAGGACTATTCCAGACCATAGGACAGCATGCCCAGTATAGAAACTGGGGGGGAGTTGACCGGGGGACAGCGATTGCTGCTTGGGGACGGGCTGAACACCAGTCAGCAGATGGTGAGCAGTTGCATTGTGCATCACTTGTTTGGTATATTCTGTATGTTGTCTTACCAGCAGTTGTACTATTATTATTATTATTGTTGTTGTTGTTGTTGTTGTTATTATTGTTATTATTATTATTATTTTCCTGTGCTGTTTTATTAAACTGTCTTTATCTCAACCCACAGGTTTTACTTTTTCTTCCCAATTCTCTCCCCCATTCCAGTCGGGGGGGGCGTGGAGTGAGTGAGCAACTGTGTGGTGTTCAGCTGCTTGCTGGGTTAAACCACAACAATCTCTCATGAAAGAATCCTGCAGTTCTTCCAGCATCTAATCTGAAATTTATAAAATAACGATGCAAAAATAAATTGTTATTTTATTTCCTCCTGATTTTGCTTACAAAGTTTTGTGATTTAAAACAGATAAGCAATTTGGTCTTGTAAATTATGATTTCCAATATCTCATCCTTTCTTAAATACTTTCTTGGACTTTCTTAATAAATCTCCATCTTCCATAATATAAAAGAGGAGCATTATTTATACATAACCTAATCTTGCTCCAGTACTAATGCATGCTAATAGTGGTGCTTGGGAAGTAGTTTTATCTGTCATCTCTTTGAGTACCCACTGTTTTTTGCAGGTTCTTGGAGAGAATGTATTGTGGATCTCGCATTATCAAAGTAATTTCAAATGACACTGGAGTAGTGGTGCAATAATTGAGTTGGTTTTATGGCAGGAGTAAGGAACAGGATGCAGAGGCTGAGAAGCCTCTGGCATGGGACCTGGAGAACATCCTCACACATTCCTGTGTGGCATGGGGAGTGGTTATCCCAGCAGAAGCAGGAAAATGAAGAGACTTCAGTTCCAAAACTGCTATTGTGTAAAATTTATTTTTTCCTTCACCTCAAAACCATTTTCTCTCTTTACCTATTTCTTAATTGATTAGTAGGGAAA
>NW_009259966.1:393310-400704 GCF_000687185.1 Egretta garzetta | reverse complement strand
AAAATAAATCTATTGGAAATTTCTGAAGTTATTAACAATGGGAGAACACAATGACTTTCAAATATTCAGATATTCCTCCCTTTCTAAGAGAAAGAAAAATATCATCAAAGACATCACTCAGGCTTAGAAGAAATGTTGAGCTAAGTTTGAAATTAAGTTCATTTAAAGTGATTAGGGGGAAATTACTCCTTTATGTTAAAACATATCTTCTTTAAAATAATATTAGCAGGAGATATGATCAAATTCCTTATAAGGCATTTTTTGTTACAGGGGCAAACAGTGGAAAGCATGCAGTAAAGGAGAGTTCTTCAGTGTCAGGATCCAGACCAAAGGTCTTACCACCTTGGCATGATTCTACACAATATTCTACAGAAAAATTACTTTCCGCAGCTCTATTTTGTCTAATCCAAAATAGATGACACTAACAAAGCAGCATGCTGTTCCCTAAACTTCGTGTTCTTGCCACCTACCCAGGTAGGCATATTTTATTTTCAGTTCCCTTCATTTTACTTCTTAGAGATTCACTCAGGAGACACTGTTAATGTTGACAAAGAGCTAGGTGTCACTGAGCTCATGCTGATAAAGACAGAAGAGAGACGGGTTGTTCTGAAGCTTGTTTGAAGATTAAATACATCTCACATCTAGACTGGGAGGTTTTGACTTTGAAACCATGAGAAGGTGCCGTGACTCAATGTGAATCAGAGATGAGGCAGCCATGGCTGCCTTCCAGCATTAAGGACCATTAGTCTAGGATGCTGTTACACAACTCTTACTCATTTCTAATGAAAGTTAAGTTATAGAAATAATACTTGGAGCACGAGGGTCTTAGAGTTACTCAGAATATCTGGACACTATGTAATCTTTCAACTGTTAAAATCCAACTGATATTCAAAGTGGTGAACTAATTTAATTTGTTTGAAAAGTTAGAAATGTAGAGATTGCAGTAAACATCCAGTGAAAATCAGTGTGTAGTGATGTAGTGTGGTAGTGCTGTTCTGGTTTTGATGTCTGCTTTATTAAATGCTCAATATCTTTTGTCTCTATGAATAAAATGATGGAGATAAAGACTCCCAATTTCCACTGGTATGAACCAGAAACCATAATCTCATTTCTAATGCCAGCCATGGATGATTCACTGTTGCATCTACAATGAATAACAAGCTTCAAGGGCAGGGTATTAGACCAAGCACAAGCAATAAAAGTATAATTCTCCTTTACTGACAACCAAAATAGTACCTACATATAGTACTATGTGATATCAGAATGATTAATTCTGCACACCAGATGCTGAAGTAAGGTGCCAGACCCACCAGCCATTTTCATTGTGGATTCAGTCTAAAGACCACCCAGTATATGCTATTAGATATGCACAGGTTTCATAGGTTGATATGCAATTCTTTGTTATTTCACAGAAGAGGAAATTTGAGCAGAAGTTCCTGCTGTTCCTAATTGCCCCTCAAGATTCAAGTTTTCTCTGACAAGAGATTTTTCTCAACACTTTTCTGTGTTGCTCAGTATTCTTCAGAACAAATTAAGCCATACATACATTCTTGTTTTGTTATTGGTTTTTTTTGTGACCTAAGCCTTATTTGTGTTCAGGTGAATCAATAAGTGACCACCTGTATTTACAGCCATAGGCCATTGTCCATGGCCCATACTTTCAAGAAGTGTGTGACAGTCTCTCATTTTGCATGAATTCTGGGATCATTGCTTGTTTGCTTTACGCAGAAATGGTTTCCTAGAACAATAAGGTATTTATGTATATATTTCTCATTTACTTGTGTCTAACTAATTGTAACATTAGAAGTATATGTCAGATTTCTTTGTTTATATTTCTTTATTTTCTTCAGATTACATGCAATCTCACCTCTTTCCTTGCTGCTGTGACAGAAGTTCATTATTGGATCCCATTCAGCCTTTTGGTGTCATATGGACATCCCACGCTTTCTCTTCACACTAGGGAACATCTCCTTGGTCAGCCTAAGCATTTTTGGAACAGTCTTACAGACTTCTAAACAGCTCCCAAGGTCTGTATAAATACATGTATTCATGAAGTCTCTATTCTTGAAATGATCCAGAAAGGCACTTATGCATTCAGGATAAAATCTTTACAGTTCAATACAGTTAAAGTATTGGGGTTTTTTGGTTTAGTTTGGTTTCTCCAAGGGAAAACTTCTGTTCCTTACTTACTTCAGGGCGGGTACATCAACTGGTAAAAGGACAAAACTAAATGTGCTGTGAAAATGATAAATGACTACTTCCAAAAGTAGGGTAGATATTTCTAAGCATTTTATTCTAATATTGTGCAGTGTAATTTCAAATTATTTTTCTCTCATGCCTGAACTTTGAATTGCATTATTTTACAATTTTGTCAACCTAAATCATTAATAATGTTTTAAATGAAGGGATGGCAAGCTCTATTTATCTTTTTGCCTACTTACTACATAGTATTGGAATACTGTATTCTTTTAAAGAACTTTTAATCAAGTGTCTGATACTTAGAGTTTCTATTTCACACCTTTATCTGAACATTTCATTCTTTTCACATACAAATTTATTTTCAAAGGTGTTTTTCCATAACAGTTAAAAAAAAAAAAAAAGGGTAATCTTAGGGGCCATGTCAAAACACCAGCTTTTATGATGTTGTGCTTCTCAGCACTTCACTTTTTTAAGGGTATCCTGCAGGGGTTTGCAATATTCTCTTCTACAAGGAACAACATACCATAATTTTGCTTCCTTGATTTCCCTGTAGGTCCCTACAGATTCTGTAGATCCCTTTTTATAGGAATAATCAGTTTTCAGTGGCCTCTACTGTGCTTATGAATGCAGTTCTCTTAATGAAGGTATTGACTCTGTTGAATAAGGAGATGACCATATAAGCATAATTTGCACTGGGGCCCTTTAGTACAAGATCACAGTTTATCAATGTAGAACGTGGACCAACTATTAAAGGGAAAATGATGTAGTGAGCAGACAGGTAATTGAGAAACTCATAAGAAGCCTTACAAGATGCAGCATGCTCTCAGGAACCATCCTGCCCATTCTGAAAGGCTTTATAAACTATGGGACTTTGAATTATTAGACACAGTAAGGTACATAATACAGCAGAAAGCAGACATAACTCTTGACTGTGTCCCAAGTGATATCACTGTCTATGCAGTATCTAAACCAACCATACTATGGTAGTCTGATAGATGACGATGTAATGTTTGAAAGATGTTAAATTATAAAAAGAAATGTTGAAAAGCTATCAAAATTGGGAATAACCACTAACTTATTTTGCATCAGTAGGAGGCTGTGGGTTATATATGGAGCAACATCCACCTGATAAGGTTTTCTGGGTGGTGGACTTTGAGAAGGAATTAGTACTTCCCTAGCGAAATACAGGATCTTTATCTCCGGTAAAAAAAAATCTTTGAAATACTACCATTCCAAATACACACAAAGCAACAATGCTGATCATAAATTTGCAAATCCTTTTGTGAAAGCCCTTTCCCTCAGATCTGAGGGAGGGCTTCTTATAAAATTTATCTTATTTGTAATAAGAATGTCAAAATAAGAATCCTGACATGGAGAAAAATTATCTTTTTTTTTTACCTGTCTAGAAATCCAACCAAGAAAAATGAAATAGTTTATGGTTTTTGTAATCTCGTATATTCTATTATATGTTACAGTGGAGAAATAAATCCTGTGATTAAGATTTTCAGAATCAAGCCCATGCTTGTAGTTAGGCACCTGCCCAAGTGTTCAAAATGCTGAGCAACTGCTAGTTTCCATTCGTCTCAGAGACATGGGTAAAATTATTTTCACTTCGTTGCAAATTTACTCCATTTCAGTACAGAACAATGCATCTTGGAAAAATGGATAGGTGATAGATGATGGATGGGAGAAGCAGGTATATCTAAAACCTGTTGGGTGATCGAGAATTTAGCCCCCCAACCATCTGTTCTTTGCTTCCACTTAATTTTTAATACTGTTGTTAAATGAAAGTTATTGAATCAGTTGAATTGGAGCTCAACATATAGGTAGAAATTACAAAAGTGGGCCTTAGGACTAGACAGAATCAGATTTATTTTGGAGGTTCTTTAAGAGAATAGAAATTCTGCAAGAGTAATTTTCCTTTCTTTTTAAAAGACTTCCTTTTACAAATGTTTCTTAGGTTGTTTTTTCTTTTGACTAGATGATGAGTGACCACAACCTGACTTATGTTTCTTCAGTGTAAATCCTCATGACCTATGTTGACTTCAACTTTAGTCTTTCCTATTGTTTTTCTCTCTCATTAAAATCCACCAAGTCATTCCAGAGGGTACAACTGCAATCAAGTTCTTGACCTTATAGTCTATCTTAACCAGAGAACAAAACTGCTATTTTTAAGAGAAACTCTTTAAAGTGTTACAAATATTGATAGTTAGAAATTCCTTTCTCATCTGATATGAAATTTTACTTTCTGTCATGAAGTTCTAAGGGAAAAAAGTCTGGTTTTGTTTTGCTTTTTTTAATCAGTTATCTAATTTATATGTAATGAATCTAGTTAACAAAAACCTTTTTGACATATCTTTAGACTTTGGTTTTGGCTTAATAGTTGGAGAATTTGGAATTTCATATCATCTTTCAAATTATATCTTTGATACTATTAGCTGCAGATTTTGGTAATATTAGAGATTAGCATAAATTAACATTACTCTTTCCTTAGAAATTAACATTTATCGTATGAGAAACAGAACAGCTTCTTATATTATTAAAGTCATAAACAACCTATATAAAAGCTGTCTCAAATTGTTGAACAAACTAGAATAGAATGATTTATGAGACCAAAGAAACTATTTTCTGGCTTTCATATTTTCTTATGTTTCTCTACTCTAGGTTTAACATTGAAAGAAGAAATGTCTTCACTGATCAAAGCTGGTATTGCATTTATTAAGAAAGCAAACTATTTATGTGGTAGAGAAGATTATTAATAAATGCCTGATTCTTGAAAGGAATTCAGCTTTCAGCACTGACTGAGATACATGTGTTTAATAAGGTAAGAAATGTTAGGTCATCGCCATTAGGAATTAGCTGTTCCTGAAGGAAGAAAAGTTAATGAGTCTTGAAGACAGAAAAGTTAATTTGTTCATAACAAACAAATACTAGTTTATTAGACTGGGGAAGAAGTTTGAACTTGATCCTGGCAGGAATGAGAGTTTGCAAGGAGTCACAGTGTGTTTGTAGTTTAAGGTAATTAATTCAGTTCATGTGACCAAAGCCTGGGTCTCACAGAGTTTCTTGATAACTCTGGCAGAATAAAGAGGAGAAATCTTCCTACTGTGTCTGTACAAATGCATACAATCGTGCTGGCAAAATGTGTCCAGTAACACCACTCTGGCCCTTGCAATAAAATCTCCCATTTTTTCAGGGGAGATGATGTCTCCAGAGACCTTACTGAAGTATTTTAACTTTTTCTCTTCTAACTGCTTAATACAAACTGAAATTTTTCAAGAATAAACCTTATTAGGTTTGGATATTTGGGGAGGGAGAGGGTTGAGTTGCCACATAATGCATCTCTGAATTCAGACTGATTATGATTCTAGGTGTCACTTGAGCTTTCTGATGAAATACTAATACAAGCAAATTTATTAGATGATAGTCTCAAAAATTTAGTCATAAATGATTTTTTGAAGACTCCATATCTAGCAGGCAGCCAAACCCATTAGGGATCAGAGTAACATGTTAAGAAATACAAAATTATCTTGAAAGCTATGACGGAAGCTTCAAGAGATGTCATTCCACCAGAACCAATTATATCTAAAAAAAAATATAAAATAAACACATGGAGTTTTCAGTGAACAAACCTGTAAAAAGAGTTAGTGTCAACATAATTTTCTGAAATGAGGCAACAATAGATTAGTTTGGTAGGGCAGGGGACAAAAATTCAAATGTTCTGGGGAGTCCAAAGTCTAATCTAGCATACTGTAACTCATCTGTTAATCCAGCCTATAAAAAAGATCTGTCAAGAAATAGTTTTTGAATGCATTAAAAAAAAAAAAAAATCTAAATTCTTCCCCTTATTCTGCCTTGAAAAAAAGAGACATTTTGAATCATTTAATCAAAAAATAACTTCATTCCACACAAACAATGAAACACTTACCTTCTAGAATGAGACAATGGGTTTCAAGATTTGCCTATTTCAGACCACCAACTCCAATCTTTCACATCACAGATGACATCACTGTCAGTGGAAGGTTAATTTGAAATTTCTTTTTCAAGCTCACCTTAAAACCACTCTGTTATTTTGGTAATCTATTGTGACTTCAAAATTCAAATATCCTATGCTTGCAGGTTCTCCATTTTTCATTAATCTCTTACTTCCAATAGGAAATCTGAGTAAATAACATGTTATTTCCATTTATGAATATATATATATTCTGTGAATCCACCATTTGATTCTATTCAGCCCTATGATATTCTGTGAATCCATCATTTGCTGCTATTCAACTCTATGAAATGCTGTAGATATAATAGCATCCACTATCCATTTTCTAGTTCATTTACTTAGACACACACACCCCCCATGTCATTTAGAAGGAAAAACAAACATGATTTTATCATTTGTGGCTAAGCATCAGTAGTCCAAAGTATTATTTCCATTGTTTCACAAATACTTATTGTTGACATTATTATGTTTCTCTATTCACCTACTTTGACTTGTAAACTTCTCTCACATAATAGATATTTCTAATAGGTTTATTACATGCCATCTCCATTTACTGTTTGCATCATCTATACGACATACCACACATCCTTCGTGCAAAAAGTAGAAGCTACTTTTATCATTCAAAATCATGAGTGCAGCTATAGGCTCAAGACATCAGAAACTGTACAGAAAATATTGTCTTTTTATGGTAGCCAATTGCCTGTTATTCACAGAAGATTTACTGCAGTAAAAGAGAAGGCTCTTCTGGATAATCTTTAAAGTGCTGTTTCCACAAAGGGTGACTTGAATTCTTACTAAGGCTAAGTGCTCCAGCAGTCCAAAAAGAAGAAGGGAGGTTTTGAATCATGAGCCGTTATGCCCATGCCACATTACTTTCCAGATATCATCATTCGCACTTCAATCTGTCAGATGTTACTATGGGGAATACAGGCTAATGCAGTCGTCTCCTGCTAAGGACATAGTGTCAAAGATTTTATCCTGTCATATACCGAAAAGAGAAATATGGTTAAAGACAACCTCTGGACAGCTACCATGTAGCTGGATTATGAAAGGCAAACACTGAAACTCCATGTGAAACTTGTATTGAAGACATTCTTTCCTGCTAAAATAGCTTAAGGATGGTTGGATTTGTTACCAAAATGGAGCTAAATGGAGTTTAAACAATGTAAAGACAGGTTTTCTTGTTAAAACTGCAGGAATG
>NW_009259966.1:319943-393295 GCF_000687185.1 Egretta garzetta | reverse complement strand
ACATATGATATAGGTATGAGGTCTACAGTTAAATCTTCAAGGTAATTTTGAACATTACCCTGAGAATCACCAGTCCCTTATTGTACCAAATGCATTTTTGCAACTGAAGTGAAGTTTCAAGAATGGCTATCGGTGATCTCTTTGCAGCTACAATTGTTGGGTTAAACTCTATTGCGTTTCACAACGTACTCTAGAAAGAGCAAGCCAGCTAAATCACTTCATCAGAAGATAATTGAGACACTAGATCAGATTTTCAGTCCTACTCCAGCTTTTTCTTATAGTTAAACAAACTATTTTAAAAATCAAATGCTTTAATCTGTTAACAGGTCTTTTGGAGGTGGTGGTGTTTGTTTTGATTTGGTTTGTTTTTTGAAACATAAAGGAAACCATTCATAGTTGCACAAAATTTCATGTTTAAATATTGTTTTTTCAGCAGTCAAGAATCCAAATTGTGCTGCTGTGGATCAGGAGATGAGTAATAATGGGATATAGCAACTCTTAGCTGGGCTTCTAAGAAAATCAGGCCTATGGAGTTGGGCATATCTATGTTTCCATGTGCTCTTATAACTCCTTCTCCTCCTTTCCCTCAGTAGCATTTTAATCTGTTGGTCAGTTCCAGCAGAGGACAGCAGAAGACACACACAAAATATAGTTTTATTCCAGGTTTATGAAAATAAACTGTTGGGCAGAAAAATATGCACTATCAATGCTGAAAATGTGAAGAAGAATAGCATATTGCTATTGCAGTACGAGAAAGCACTTCTCAAATACACCAAGAGCTTTGTAAGATCTTTCTGTAGGTTTACCCACCAAAGCCAGTACTCACAATACATAAAACAATGAAAGCAGACTTCATTAGCTGTGATGTTTGGCAACTACTTCTTTGCCTCTAGACTTCCAGTGGGAATCAAGCCAACTGAGTAGTTACAAGCTAATTACTGTTTGATGTCTGGCTGTTTTTATCTTCATCAGTTCAGTTCTTCATAGGAGGCTTTTGCATCATGAGAAACCCAGCACTGCAGCAGAGTCCATTGCAAGCCAGAGGCTCTCACTGTGAAGAACTTCCTTTTTCAAAAAGAGATTAGAAACTTCAGCATAAATGCTGTACTGCAAACCCTCATCAACTTCTGCTGGTAGATGCATAACTTTCCTGACCTTCTGCAGCTAATAACTTGCTATGAATACTTATGGTTCACAGAAAGGCAGCTTCCTTTCTTTCCAAAAGGGAGTGACTAATAGTTTCAAGCAGGATGACAGAGCAATATGGGAAAACAGCCTGTACTCGTTGCTCTGTAGATTAGAGAACTTCCATATATCTTGCTTCCCCTTATCAGTAGAAGCTTTTGGAAGAATTTCATTGAGTTTCAATCAGCCTGTCATTTCATTTTGTTAAAAAAAAAAAAAATAATCAAATATTCACTATTTAGGGGTTTGGGGTTTTTTTAAGCACTCTCTACGTTTCAGATAATGCACTTCAAGAGTGGAGTTTTGTGAGTGGAATGTGAGACCCCTTGACTAGAGAGATCCCTTTGGGAATCCCTTACAAACATCTGACTACAGTCCACTTAACAGCCACTTTACCAGAGCACTGTGAAGAAAATGGAGCTGAGTTTTAGCTAGCTGACAAATCATACATTTCTGATTTAGTAGTTTAATACAGTGAGAGGTATAATATGGACTCTGGTTATTTGAAGTTATTTCCTTCAATGTGTCTTTAAAGGGTGTATTGTTAGACTGTCCTAATGCAAAACGATCAGCTGAAACTAATCTTACTAATGAGGTTCATTTGTTCTTTGACAAAGCAATAAATAGTTTTCTCAAGAAAAAACTTAACTAATAGTTTAGCCACAGCCTTATAATTAATTTTCTTCTCCAGTGCTAACAAGCATGGAAACAAACAGTAAATTTTTCATTTGTTCATCTCTTTAGAGCAACTGTTTAGCACAGATATGCTTGATTAATGGATTTAATTTGTCCCCTTCTCCTGTAGTCAGTTTTCATATTACACTGGTTATCAGAGGATAGGACAATAATGTGGGCACTCTCATTGTACTGTATTCCATCAGTGTCAGGGCTGCCTTCTAGCTCTGGGTCTGCATCTTTAACCTTTGTAGTCCTGCCGAATCTTTCATCAATCTGTGTTACAGTCACCTTGGGAAGGAAAAGCAGAAGCACTCAGTCAGCACTTACAGGTAGTAAAGTGTGTCATTATTTCTTACAAAATGCTGGCAGCAGTACACCTTTCATTTCCCACAGAAATATGATTTGTGAGATTAGCAACCCTACTGTTAAGAGAGGAAAATGTAAGTTAATAGTCTGCTTACTACCTGGATTTTATATTTATAATGTATATGTGTGTATGTATAGCAGTGCGTGTATAAGAATGTACAAACATATATATATATAAATTATAATTTTTTAACCTTATATAGTTTATATATATCTGCAAACTATATTTTGGTGGTTCTAAAAATTATTACTATTGTATGCTTATATTTTATATGCCTGATTCAAGTAACATCATAAAAAATAAGACAGACTTCAAAAACTTCCATTTTGCAATGTTAGTTCCCTCCCAGTGGAACACATATAATCGTGGAGATTTGCTAAGGTTATTCTAGGTTTCAGGCTAGCAAAATGCCGCATAATTAGAAAGTGCCATGTTCCTTCAATTTCTATTATACTCAAAAGGAGTTTAACGAAATTTAGTGGGAAATATATTACTTCTGAAAAAGGCACATGATGTGCTTATATAATAAATCAAGTTTAAAAGATCATTACAAACTACTGAAATAAAAACATGGTTTTTTGAGGATGATGGCATACAACTGGGAAAAAGAATTTTAGCAACTTGTAATTTATTTTCATATTTTGTGTTTCAGCAACTATATAAATAAGAGTTATACATCTTCTGAGGTATCATATCCACTTCAGTATTGCACAGTGATATAGATATTTACTATTTACTTGTGTTCTACTGATTTCAGTAGTGTAGAAATGCTGTGAGAGACAGTCTAGGCCAAAGACTCTTTACAGTATATGTAGATAAGATCAATTACACAAATGAAAAAAAAAAAGATGGGGATGACTTGCCCAAAATCCCAGAGCAGGCTGGTGTCATAGCCAAGTGTAAAGCCTGAGATCTGGATCCTGCTCAGATGTGCAATCCACTGGGCATAATGGCTGCCTGTGGCACTTCTATTTAAGTACCTTCTGTCCGTGTCATTTCTGACACATCCAGCTTATGAGGACTGAATAATGCTGTGACACACACTGGACATTTTAATGTTCTGTCATATCAGGAGGAAAAACTTCTGTTACACAGAGTTTACTTTAGAAGAACATTAAGTTAAATCCTTCATTTGTCAATGACAATAATGGCCCCAAATGTTGTGAAATATCGATGCAAGTTTTTCTCATTCATCAGAATCACGCCATTCATTTTGCCTGTTTCAAAGTTAGCTCCAGGTGGAGCGACAAAATATGAGCATGAATTGATGTATTTATTTAGATTTTCTTTAACCTGACCCATCCTAGAAAAGGGAAATTGTGAATTGAAAATTTAAAACTCCATCATTCGTGTTAGATACTTTCTTAATTTGATAATTTCATTATGATCATGACACCTAAACACAAATGTAAATGAATACTTTAAAAATATTAAAAATAGGGTTTTGTTTAATTAACAATGGGATATTTTAGGAATAGTTTGAAACTAACGTTGCCCAAGGTGATAGTTATGAAAAATGCCATTCTTGTTCTGGTTTTTTTTTAATTGGTAGGTTTCCTTGTACTTCTTCCTTTGAAGATTCCCCACACACCCCCAACACTACCCCCCCCCCCCTTCAGTTAAAGACAGTTTGGTTTTCCAGGCAAGTTCAGGATGGTCACACACAAATAATTGGATCTCCTGATTTTGAGAATGTCTGAACCAAATTCGTTTTGGTCTTATTTAATCAGGAATTTTTCTAGTGTCGGTGAGCATACTTGAAACTCCAATGCAAAGAATTATTCAGATTATATCTGTAGATAATTTTTCCTCAGTATAATGTACAACTAAAGCCTATTCAAAATTTCAGTGCAATTGATTTTTACTTTAGAAATTATAAAAGAATGAAATTAAGGCTAGCATTTTGTCTATGCTGTAAATTCTTATTTCAGTGATTTTTCAGGGAAAAAATCAAACCTGGAAAAACATTTTAATAATTGTATTTTGAAGTTATAGAAATATTGTAGCTAAAACCATTTTGGTAGAGAAGATTTTGAACTGCCTGTATTACTTGACTTTTATTACCTTTTACCACTTTATATCTAACTTGATTAACAAAAGAGAATTGAAACAAAATTTTAAAGATCAACACAAAATAGCAAAAAGTTGTGAGTTTTTGCAAAAAGAAATTAATAGACCTTTCAAGTAGTCCATGTAGTTTTAAAGATACCATCCCCTGTCTGTTGAGGTGAGTTACTGTGCAGTACAGAACACAAAAGAGAAGTAATCAAACACAGAAAGATGAAGAAAAAAGTTGACTTCTAATCACGTGTGGCTGGTAACGCTACCTCACTAACATTTTGTAAACTAAGAGCCCTTTGACCTCTGCCTCAGGTTGAAGTCTTCCAAGAAATCCTCAACCAAAAGAGCTCAGCTGTTTCTAAGAGCATGGCATTATTACTGTGGCTTTCTACAGAGCCAGACATAGGAACCAAGGTAGATTAGGGGTGCCACAGATAGGGATTGAAAGAATTACGTATTTTACATTTCTAGTTAACTCACCTGAGTCTTTCTCTAAATGGTCCATAACTGTTTGTAGTTTGTAAATATTCCATGGGTAGTAGCTGGTTTTTTTTGTTTGAACACCATTTCAATACTTTGGAGGCCAACCTACAGATGTGCTAATGAATTCAGTGAGTATTGGAAAGCAAACTTTTACCATGTTTCCTACTTTGAAAGAAAAAAAAAACAAACCACATCCTAAAAAATCTGATCTGGAGATACTAAATCATTGAACTTTCTCTCAATTTCTGATCTGAAAAATATGTTTAAAAAGGCAATCCTCATGCTTTGGAAACATTGTTCAAATAAAGCAAACCCTTATTGTATAGTACTAAAAATACAAAAATTCTACAAGGAAATTAATAGTTCAGTTTTCAAATTAGAGTATTGTACAGGTTTTGGCTGTGATAGACAATTTTCTTCATAGTAGCTAGGATGGGGCTATGTTTGGGATCTCTGATGAAAACAGTGTTGATAACACAGAGATATTTTACCTATTGCTAAGCAGGGCTTGGATAACGCCAAGGCCTTTTCTGCTCCTCACCCTGCTGTGCCAGTGAGTGGGCTGGGGGTGCACAAGAGGTTTGGAGGGGACACAGCTGGGACAGCTGACCCAAAGGGATACCCCAGACCATATGACATCATGCTTAGCAATTAATGCTGGGGGAGAAGAAGGAAGGCAGGGACATTTGGCATGCCTGCCAGTTGGAAGAAGTGAATGAATTCTTTATTTTGCTTTGCTTGTGCATGAAGCTTTTGCTTATTAAATATTTGCCTATTAAACTGTCTTTTCCTCAACCCATGAGTTTTCACACATTTACCCTTCCAATTCTCTTTCCTCATCTCACTGGTGGGGGGAGTAAGCAAGTGGCTGTGTGATGCTTAGCCACCTGCCAAGGTTGAACCATAACAAATATGAAAAAAGTATCATATTGAGTGCCACACAGTAATTGTGGGGTACAATAAGAATACTTACAGTTGTGAGTAAATGCCTTCAATTCCTGTAGAAAAAAATGGAGAATAATACAATAATTAAATCATAATTCATCTCTTTTGGTATCTGTACATTAAGTAAGGTTGCCTTGAAACCATAGTTCTGCAAGTTCCCAGCTATGGAATGCTTTGTATGATAAGCTCAGTGATGGGTTTGTTTTTTTTTTTCACATAGCACTGTGTGTGCATGTGCCCCTGAACAAGTAACACAATATCTATTCAAACTCTGTCATTAGCATGAGAGCTAACAAGCTTGGAGATGACTTAGTGAAAGGTCAGGTGCTTCATTAGAACCATTTGTCAGCCATTGGAGGATTTCAAGCAATGGTAAGCTATGACAAAACCAACTGAATTTACATTATAGTTCTGCACAATTAAGTCTAAGGAAATTAGAAGCAATTTAGAGGAACAGCTGAGAGACTAGTCAAGATTAATTATACTCATCTATACTAAACCAAAGTGCCTCAATGCCCTGGCAATTAAAATACTGTTATCTGTATAGAAATGACCATTATGTCAAGCAGTTTGAGCTTGTAATCCTTAGTCAAAAAACAGGACATAAGTTTTTCTCAGAAGAGATTGAAATTAAAAGCCCTCCTAACACAATCAGTAGCATATTCCAGAGAAACTGGAAATCACTCAAGGCCAATTCTTGCTTGGGAAGACTGTGAACAATGTATAACGATGCATTCTGTACTCACTGTGTGTCCCATAAAACCAGTAAACCTAAAGGTGAAATGAAAGCTGCATTTCTCCTATATGCCAGAGCAGGAGGCTGCTCCATAGAGGGGCTGTTGCTTTGCACTGGTTTTGGACTGCTGCCTGAAGAGCATACTCCTGTCTTAGTATTGTTTAACTTGGCATGCTCAAGTGATGAAAGACCATTACAATAGCTGAAGTAATTAAATGTATAAAAACCAAAATGAACTGTTGAAACAAGAAATTTGCACTATTAGAATAAGATTACTTAAATACTCTGATCTGACACTTTGGCAGAAGAGTTCACAGTCCTGAAGGGAATAATTCCCTTTTAATTCCCTATTACAAAATCCAAGAACAAAAATAATGAAGTTGAAGTAGCTACTGTTAATTTGGAGAAGGCAGGGTAGATTCACTTTCGGTGGAGGGCCAGTTGTTGCAGCTTGTATTTAAAATAGGCAAGACAATTTACTGAATGTTTATTTTATATGATTAACTTTTCACTTGAAGTTATCCAAGTTCCTGCCTCAAAAAGTGCTGTGAGCTTTAATTGAAGAACTGCAGTTTTTTTACTTAGGTAAAAGTTTTTGCTATAACCTACTTGTAGTACCACAAATACACATATCAATCAAAACCAGAATGAAGAGTAGGAAGCAAATGGAAAGAAAAGTATTTTTAAGTCTGTATTAATATTCCTGAAAAGCAAATTAATTTATTTGAACATACGAAGTAGTTGCCATATAAGAAGGTGGTATGTAAATAAATGCTTTTTATTAAGTTCATGGCTGTTGAGTTAGGTGATGTTCTTGACACACTTGAGAAGCTCTCTCAACCTTTTTCTGATGGCATGGGAATACACTTCCTGTTTTTTTTCCCCAAACCTGAAAATTCAAATTGATTAATTTTGCATTTCCACAGTCTCACTATGATTCAGAAGCCATTTACTCTGTATTCCTCAACCTCAGCTGTGCTTTTCCAGCTTGCAGGGTTTCTCTTCTCTCCCAAACTAATGTTGAGGTGAGGGAAGGTGAAAGAAGCAAAGAATAAACCAGCCTATTTTTACCAAAGAAGTTGGAAATGACAAAGAACTTTTTATCTGCTTCCTCCCATCTCTTTCTTCCTGTGAATATATCATTAGCATTTGAGAACAGGGGAGGACAGCTGAGACTTTAATTAGCTGCTTTTATGAAACAGGTGTGAACATATATAAATCAGATAATCAATGGTTGCTCTCTGTGATGGACAAAACAATAAGAACATCCCTCAACAAAAACTCATGTGAGTCCTGACCAAAATCATATGACTGACAAAAAAATCAGGAGGTAACAAAACTGGCTGATAAAAAAAATCTCAGGCTGTATTTCAGTACACAAATCATATTGCACTGTTGACAGAGATCTAGTTTGGGATCTCTTTCTGGGATTGCTTGTCATGTAAAAGCTGGGCACACAAGAAATGTTTTAAAATTTCCTGTGATGATTTATCAAGCTATCATGATTCATATCCTTTAATTTAATTAAAAATAATTTTCTAATAGTGATAATTTTAAAAGAGCAAATTACAGAGCAGGTGTCTTCAGACTGCTGCAAAACATCATATTGACAATCACCATGGATGCCAGCAGAAATCTTAAAATGCAGAGGGAACAAAACCATGAAAATGTAATTCTTCCAGATTACTATTTGCAGGAGAAACTTGACAATAAATCTAGAATGCAGCACTTCATGGCGACTTCTAATGAATGCTCAAAAGTTGTGAAAAAATGTTGCATATTTTTCTTTATAAACAAAGTTTGACAGAGAAAACTTTGAATATTTGTGTATATATGCACTGTAACAATGTTTTTTCTAATAATTTCATTTTCTAAGATCTGGTGCAAACTAAATAGTAAGTAAGCCAACCTCAAACCTTCCTGGTCTTTTAAAGTACCTGAGAACAGCAAGCCCCTACCTAATGAATGCTGTTGTGGGGCTTAAAATATTTTAATTCAGTTCTCTGCTGTACAAGTTTTTCTTCAGAAAAAGCCAGTTAGCCTTTCTTTACTTCTCCAGATACCAAACCCAACATTTTCTGACTTTAGTATTATGTGACAGCAGTGGAGATCCAGAGGTCCTTAACTACAATACTGACAGTGGAGTGTTCATTATCAAAAATAGATGTAGTTCTTTTTAAAAAAAAAAAATCTTTTTTCTCTGAGTAGGTCATCATGCAAGATATAATGCAAATACCTGCCTTGGTTTAGTTTGTTTATTTGGCCCTTATTACATAAATGTATATCATGGAGGTTTAAAAAGTTGGCATGATCTGTATTGTTTGCTATTTCTTCTGAGTTTTTGCTGCTGTTAAATAATTGCATACCTGAAATCTACTAGAAATGGGAATCAAACATGCCAGCTGGTTTGCTAAGAACACATTGCATCTGTGAAATATGGCTATTTGTTGTCTTCTGACTGGAGTTTCTGGTAGTGATATATTTCTGTAAAGCCCTAAATAATGTTTCCTGGATTGTATTGTAACAGACCATTGCCCTGAGACCAGCAAAATAGTTGTGGAGCCTGGAGTCCCCTTAATCTAGAATTGTTGGAAAGGAGCTAGTTCGAAAAATTTTGCTCAGTTTTATTCCAAAAGGGCTCCATTCTGATGACAGCATTTAAAGAAAATGGAGTTAGATGTTTTAGAAGGCACTGACAAGCAAGAAAGTGAAAGTCATATATATATATAAACGTATACGTAAGTATACATGTATGTATGTATATATGTGTATAGATATTATACATATATAAAAAGCAAAGCATACAGATGTGTAACTGTAGCCTGTGGCAGTGTACTATCAAAGCCTAATCCTTGACTCGGTACCCTAGATAATAACTGCAATAAAATTGCACTACCTTTGGTTTTCAGTTGTTCTACTGAAAAATGCAAATTTTCCAGGAAATTCAAAATGCTTAAGATCCTCAAACATACTAAAGCTCAGATCTCTGCCATTCTTTTTTATCTCCTATTTAGTGTGTGGACACAGGTATGCTATCACAGTCTGTGTGTGCTCCCATCTTCAATTTTCTGTGAAAATGCATCTGGAAAACTTTCTTTATAATGCTCTTGGTAGTGTTTGTATTTAAACAAGAGAGGTAAATCCAGTACCGTTTACTTAATGATTTCATGATGTATTTTCATGGATAACAAAGGATTTGAGGACCTGGTGAAACCCTTTCTTTCATGCGCATTTACATGCCAATGCCTTTTTGATAAAAGCTGCAAAAAAAAAAAAAAGTATTTTCCAGCCAGATTTTATTTTGTTTTATTTTACTTCTAAACAAGAAGATAATAGTTAAATGAATGTACAGGTTTACACTGAGGTGAGGGAGATTTTGTTAAGGATCACAGTGAAAGCATAACTCTGCTCACGACATATCTTCAAGCAAGTGCAGTCCTCCTTATGAATGGGAACAGTGACATAAAGTGTGATATGAGGCAGATTAGCTGCATCTCGGTGTCTTCTGGCAGCACATTATGTTCATGTCATGTTCTTGAATTTCATTTACAGATAAGCTCTGTGAGTAATTGTAGCACACATCTTAAAATTGTAATCTACTTTTGATGTATGGAAACAGAGGAAATTAGACTGAGAGAATCTTTCAAATGACTTTGTATGTTATTTAGCTTTTGAGTACATGGTTTTCCACAAACAAATCTTTTCCTCCATTGATTCTTTTTAAATGTTTCCAGACTCCTAACAGGCTATAGCTTAAGATAAGAGGAGTAAATTGGTGGCCACTGAGCTCTTGAATGAGTAGGTTTTTGTGTGTTTTCTCTTAATGCAGTAAATCTTAATGGTCTTGCAAGCCTGGATGGTGTTAATGTTCATACATTATCCTAATGGTCTGAATGCCATTAATATTCCACCTTAAGCATTAGTAATTCCTATTAAAATGATATTTAGCCTAAAAGCAACACCTAAGTAGATCCCACCTTTCTCCCACACATTTCTATCACATCTAAGAGTGATTAGAAAATGGATTACATGATTTCCTAATTGTACCTTAAAAAAACTTTAAAAAACCTTGTGAAATACGATAAGCAGAGCATTCAGTTTGAATATAGTACAGTTCATCTTTCTGCTTAAGGAATAATTCCCAGATTTAACAAAAGAAATTCAGTTTGCACAGGGACTTCATAAACCAGGTTGTTGTCATTCGGCCCTCCTGAGTAGCTGATAGAAGATTTTATGACATGTTGAGTCAATCTATTTGCAAGAAAATCCTCTGAAAATATCATGTATTAATAAAAGACTGCCCATCAGATTGGCTGCTCTGGAGAAATAAAACTCAGGTGAAACTGTGGAAAAAGGAACCTGCTGAAAAACTCTTGATTTCAATTTTTATTGAGGAAATCTCAATTTTAAATTCTAACATTTGCCACTTTGGTTTGATTTTGTTTGGCTTCTGAGTGTGATGACAAGGAGTTTCCTTCCTCACTTCACATTAAACACAGACAGTCTACCCAGATGACATCTCTTCCTGCTGTATCTTGTACATGACTCTTCTATGGATTCATCTGCGTTCAGAGCTATGAAAGATAATTATCTCATTTTACACCTACAGTTAGTAGCTTTCTCAGCCACAGCAACATAAAAAACCCATAAGGGTCGTGCTTGGAAATTGCGCACTTCACAACAGTAAGAGATGAAATTTCACATCATTATAAAGAACTGTTAGGGAAGAGTTGTTTTGCAAGCAGCTACCCTCCCCTCTGATGTATTTGCTTTGCTTTGGGAATTAAAAGTTATCTTTGCATAAAACTCGTGGTAAGACGAAACACCGCATATATCCCCTCTTGTAAATAGCAAATGAATATTGCAGAGGTATTTTATTGCATTATTGCTATTCTGTGCCATCTCTGCCATTTCACAAATATCATTAAAACTGGAGAAGATCAGTCATAATATGTTTAAGATTTAGCATAAAGAGGAGTTATGTGTATAGATTTTCCATGCGCAAGCAGCAGGCTAGCCCCGCTGGAATGTATGAGTATTTACTAATTAATCCACTGTGCTGGCAATTATTATTGCAACTGCTTAGGCCTGCATTCACTTCTTGGCCACTCTTCGAAGTAAAACTGTTTCTCAGAAAAATTATTTTTGTGAGATGGACTTGCAGGAGCTACCTGTTTTCTAATGATCTTTTAGTGACTGAAGCCTGGTTTTAGTGAAAGGCTTGGGTACTTATAATGCCTATGGACTTCAGCAGAAGACGGTGAGAGAGAACACATTTTATATATCTTGATACTGGTGTTTGAGCAATGCTCTGATACATAACACTCAAGTTATCGGAGGAAACTGAAACAAGAAAACTTTTATTTTGAAGGCCCCTGAAAGTGTCTTTCCAAGGTTTTTTCAGCTAAACCGATACCACCCTGTGGGCTTAGTCTCATAATTCACTTGCAGGACTTCACACCTATAAATTCTGAGAATTTATAAAAATGGCTCTTTCTCTGAGACTGCTTTAGTGATTCAATTTGAGATGCTCATTTTATGTATAGTCACTTTGAAGAAAGAATTTTCTGTAAGGCCACTTTCAAGGGGCCATAGCTGACAGAAGTTCATTTGTTTGGACACAAAAACACACACACACATATATATATATATGTATATTTGCAGGAAATATTTGTCATAGCTGAAAATGCTGTAGATGCAACCACATAAATTCATAGTTAATGTTTCAGGATGTCTTCAAATTTTTAAGTATACTCTAGGTTTTCTGTTGCAAAACACCTTTCCCAGCATGCTTCTTTTCCCAAGTCCTGCCTCTCTGTCCTCTTCAGGTGCCCAGTCCTTGCTCAGTCTTTTTGGACAACCTTGTAAAAGATCAGTGGACCTCGTGCTAGTTGGGCGTACCTGAAGCTTGTCAGCAAAGGGGACAAAATTCAAAGAAACAATACAGAAAAATAATAGTACATATTATTTATATCTGTCATTTCATTTGTAACCATCCTATAGTGCAGAACTAGTATTTCTCAAGTACCAGATTCCACTAAACATGGCATGCCATCATTCGTTCCTCTGATTAAAAAACGTGCATTCATAACTATAAGTTTTGTAAATCATATCATTGTAAGTTATACCTGAATGAACTGTATAAAATATTTTTCCTTAGATATTCACTTGAAAGTAATGAAAGCTGCTTGAGAATTTATCCAAAAAGACACTTAAATATTTTAGACTTAACATCTCATTAAAAACTTAAAGAACACAGGAGGAATCTCTGATATAAAAGTACTTGTTTGTTTCCTTTTTTTGAAGGGAGAGAATACACCTTTTTATAAGTATGTTCAGTACAAATAATCACATGTAACCTTGCACTTATTGTTCTGGGAGCCATAAATTTTTCTCTTTTCACTCATTTAAGGGCTGATGTAGTACCCATGGAAGTCAATGGAAGGTTATCAAGACTTACAGGGATAATTTACCACAGCTAAACATCTGCTTTGTCTTCAGGGATATGTAAGTAATCAATCATGTTTAAGTTTCATAATATATTTTATACTAGTAAGTGTGTATTAATAAAAATTACATATCTATAGATGAGATGATTTTTTCTTTTTAAAATAATATCAAAAGATTTTTTTAAACTTTGATGTAATAATTTGACCTGTAATTTATACGACGGTATGAAGAAAGGGTCTTTTGTGTTATTTTGAAATTACTGAATAAAAATAATTATGCAAAGTATTATTTTATGATGTAATATAGGAGAAGCATAATACATGAACTTAAGGTTTACATATATAGTAGTAAGTTTTAATTATTGTTTACAGTATTTCCTAATAAAAAAATATTTCCTTCACACCTCCTAAATAATGAAGAGTTTCTCCATAAATAAATTTAAAAAAAAAATGAAATAGGTGAGAGAGGAAATCACACAGAAATTGGATTATTTAAGAAAAATATTTATTATTCTGAGTAACCTAGTGATTTCACAGAATCATAGAATGTTTTGGGTTGGAAGGGACTCCTAGAGGTCATCTAGTCCAACCCCCCTGCAGGAGCAGGGACACCGCTGACTGGATCAGGTTGCTCAGAGCCCCGTCCAACCTGGCCTTGAATGTTTCCAGGGATGGGGCCTCCACTACCTCTCTGGGCAACCCGTTCCAGTGTTTTACCACCCTCATTGTATCCTACTCTCCCATAGCATCCCAAATGTATGCCAAATTGTGTTGTGCTAATTTTCTGACTATTTTAAAACAAATTATTTTTTAAGCCTTCATTGCTTATAAGTAAAATGCTCAGGTGAATTCCTCTATCCCTTTACTCGTGAATTCCACTGATTTTCTGTAATTCTCAATAACATTCTCATGAAGTGCAATAGGTGAAAAATTGGGAGAAAATATACACCAAGAACTGCCCCAGTCATGCTTCAAAATAGACAAAGTGGAAAAAAATACCTTTGGAAGACAGATATCAAAATAATCCTGCAACACTAGGTTGCTGTAAGACTGCCAGACCTTCACAAATGGTGGACCCTGTTTATTTCACTTTGTTTGGCACAGTGGAGCACAAAAGCCCAAAACTACATAATGTTTATCCACTGAGGAAAGATATGCTATCAAAACTTGGGAGCAAGAAAAAACAAGCCCAATAAGCATATCTGAGTAGTACCCTCAAAATGCTAAGAAAAGTGCATATGGTGGGGGGAGAAAGAAGACCAGGGCAAGCCTTTCATAACTCTTTGTCTGGTGTCATCTTCTACCAAAATGCTACCTGAAACATAAGGCTGGAAGGTGAGCATTTTCTTATTATTAGACTGTTGAAATATAGCATTTATTTGTTTTTTGTGTCATGGTTAAGGTCAAAAAATACTGTGGATGGTGTTTTTCTTTTAATAAATGTATTTGGGGCTGCAAAAATGCATTTACAAGACCTGATATATATGCAACTCTTTATGTAAAGGAGAAGCTTTCTTATTATTAGACTGTTGAAATATAGCATTTATTTGTTTTTTGTGTCATGGTTAAGGTCAAAAAATACTGTGGGTGGTGTTTTTCTTTTAATAAATGTATTTGGGGCTGCAAAAATGCATTTACAAGACCTGATATATATGCAACTCTTTATATAAAGGAGAAGCAAGCATATATCATTATCTTTTTTTCATTATCTCTGTAAAGAGGTGCTCCATGTTTTTTTCATTTATTCAGTCAAAATGGTGGAAGAGAACCTAACTGAACAACCTAGCAGGCAATGCAGGAAACTATTATTTTAGTTGGATACACATTTGGTAGCACATAAATTGGATATACAAAAACACCCCAAACAACCAAAAAAACCCCATTAAACTAAAATTCTTGTGTCTTTTTAGGGGAGAAAAAGACAAAAATTGGTGTAAGGGACATCAGTGTTTCAAGTTATTCCTTTCTTAACTTCCCCAATTATAGTAGGTAGTGACCAAAAGTGGTACTATACAATTAAATTAGATGTAAGGTAAGCTTGTGGATGAGAGAACTGCCTGGATTGGCATCACTTGAAAATAATAGAAGCCAATTTCTCATAAATTGAGTATATTAAAGGCACTGATTCTTCCTTTTTCTCACCTGATTTGCAGTCAAAGAAATCAATGGAAAGATTCATTTTTCTTCTATAGGTTTTCTTCAGGCTACAGTTAGATAGATATTTTCCTACTAGAAACTGAACTTCTTCCTTAAACACAAGAAAAGTTCTACTTTGACCTGTTGGGATTCTCTTCCCCCTGCCCCCTCATTCAGTTGTATACTACTATGGAAGAAGTTTTTACACAGATGTAAAATTTTTCCTCACTCTTTTTCAGCAGGTGCTAATATCAGCAGTCTGGGAGTACTATTTGTTCTTCTATGTCACCTTTGAACTGACAAGTTCAAACCACTTTTCAACTTTAAATTGCAGAAAAATTTTGCAAAGCTGAGAGAAGAAATATATAACTTCACTCTGAACTAATGTTATGCAGCAGTTGTTTAATTGAGGATAAGAACAGGCATTGAAACAGAATACCATATCCAGTTTGAATCTTAGCTGTGAATATGGGAAGACAGACTGCAAGTATGAAGTTTAGAGAGACAAGGAATCTCTAGGCTGAGAACCTCAAAAAGAAATAAAGGGTTTATATGCCTCAATTTTGGGATCTCTGAGGTATATTAAAATAAATGGACTTTTAGAAGACACAAATAAAATCTGAAAGAAATCAGGTCTCATTATGGCTTTTCATATAGAGTATGGAAAATTAAGACATTCAGAATTAATTACTTTTTAATATTGTTATCAGTGTCCTTGCTCTGATGAAAATCCAGACGGTATCAATAGGTGAGTTGGCAGACTTCAGATCCTTTCAAAATAAATATAAGCATGATGAAGTTATGCAGGGACTTTAAAAGAAAGACAAACATTTGAAAATGGAAATCTGTGAACAGTTCAATAATTTTACAAATTGTATAATCTTAAGTACTGTTATAGCTCCTTCAAACTATAATGTCTTCATACCGTTCCCCAGACTTGTCTAGAACAAAAGTATCTCTATCATTATGGATTTTTCCCCTTTATGTACCAAGACATTCCAGTTTCTTGGATTTGAAGATCCCCAAGAGTGATTCCTCCAGTTGTAGCTATTTTTAAAATAGTCTGATATTTCAGCTGATAGCTGCTATCTGGATACTAGCAGCATGCTAGTACATGAATTAAAGAAATGTTCTGATTACCTATAACTTCCATACATGTTATCTAAACAGAACAAATAAATACATACTTCCATTATGAATAAATATTTCTGGTTTAGAGAAGGGTGACCAGTCTTGTAAGCCTATATTTAGGGAATACATTTGTAGGAATGCACAGACAATATACATTTATATAGTATACAACTGAAACTTGCTGCTTAAGTAACAAGTTTCAAAAGTGATGCAGTTTAGCGTAGTTTAGGTGTTTAGGATTTTAGTGTTTCTTTCTCTTTAGCG
Source organism: Egretta garzetta (assembly GCF_000687185.1). Taxonomy (NCBI): domain Eukaryota; kingdom Metazoa; phylum Chordata; class Aves; order Pelecaniformes; family Ardeidae; genus Egretta; species Egretta garzetta. The sequence goes on along the minus strand of NW_009259966.1, from coordinate 376,860 downwards.
ATATCACCTAAGCATTTGAACTTTAGCTTTGAAAAGTGTAAATAAGTATATTGTTTTAAAATGACAGCAATAATATGGACAGTTTTCAAACCATGGTACAATGGAAATGTTTATAGATGAAAATTACTTGACCATGTGTGAAGAGAGAAACTCTAGTTTTTGGAAGTACAGATGAATGTTGTTTACACAGCCCAGCCAAATCCAAAAATAATGATGAAGTTGCAGTGGACAAAGCCTATCATTGTAATTTGCTTAAAGATTGTGTGCAGTGTCATTGTTTTGCCAGTATATGGTTTTTTTTGGTTTGTGCAGTTAGATATATGAAACTGACCTTTAGCTTTGGAGCAGCTTTCCCCCAACCATGCAAAGCGCTGATGCAGGCTCTCTCCCCTCTTCCATGCAAAGACAAGACATTATAGGAGACAGAACTGTCTTTCATGGTTAATTTATATACACTGGATTTTTTGAAATCTTTCCTTACTAAGGAATTTTTTGTGAATATTTCTATCATTGCCAAAGGTAACAATAATATAAAATTAAGCCAGAGAAGCTGCATGATTTGATTTTAAACAGGCAAGCACACATTCAGTAAATGCCAATGATCTACTTTAATATATCACATTGATACATACTTTACATTTTTGTGACAGTCTTATATAGCGGTATAACATCTCTGTGAATGTGTATCATTTGTGTATATAAAATAAATAACATTTAGAGGGCAATTTTGTACATGTGAATACATATACTTGTTTTATTAATGGCTATGTTGTGATGTATTAGAGATATCTGTCTTCTATTTTTACAGGAAGTGCACTTTCAGCTTCTAAATCTTAAATTAAACTGCCATGGACTAATAAAAAAAGAAATATAGTCTACTGAAATAAATTGCCTCTGAAATAGATTTAAACTATGTAAGAATTATCAGCCTCTTACATCTAGTGGGGAAGGCAAAATATGAAGGAACTATTAAATTCATATCTCAGCGATTACAAAACAGTATTTCTGTATCTGCGGTACATGAGATTACAGTGCTCTAGGACGTCTGTAAAACCAAGGAATCAGTAATGATAACTAAGGGAATTAGCAAACAGATTAAGGACTAGATGGCTTACCAGAGGGGCTAAGAAGTTCACAGTTACTCACACTCACACATTCACCTGAGTCCTCCTGTAAGTGAATGCTCTCCATTGGAACTAAGGCTGGCAGAAGCTGGTCTTCAAGCAATATAACAGATAAACTCAGCATATATCCCATGCAGTTATGTCTGAAAGTCCATAGAAAGGTAATAAGGGAAGGAAGGAAATGGAGAAAATCATGTAGACTGATAATCTCGAAGTAAACTGGCTAAACCTCAAAGTGGGAACTGATGCAAAATAATGACAAAAAAAGAAAAAATATTTTGCTTAACTATTAATGAGCTCCAGGTTTATTTAGAAAATAGACATTCTAAAAGAAAAATAGACACAAATCACTTCTATGTGGAAAATCTACTGAAGATAAGTATGTCTTTTTAAAGCAGAATTACCAAATTACTGAAGGACTAGAAAACAAAGCCTTGAAATTCTAATATGACATATGAAGAAAATTCAACATTCTAAAAAGACTAAAAAAAAAAAGTAAGAGACTCTCAGAAGAATAATAACTTGCAATAAATTCACACTGAATATCATATCCTCAGCAGAATCTAGACCATTGTGCCACTTCACCTCTGCTTATATTGCTGACCCTCTGAACTCACCGGTAATCTCAGCCCAACTAATAGTTAAGGAGGAAGAGAAGAGGTGGGTAAATATTAGATACTCTTTAATCACACATTAATGACATATAACAGACACTTGAAAGTTATTTCAATATGCATGCTTTTTTATATGCCTGTATTTTCTCAGAATAATGGCAATCTGAGCTACAAATCCAGCTTTCAACACAAAATGGTGGTGTCACCTAACTTAATGGATCAGAGCTCTGGGCCCTCATTCAGATTATATGGAGCCCTTCAGTGATACAGTACTTTCTGGCCTTATGCAGTAAAGATAACCTGCCAATCCATCTCTCTCCTCTGTCTCAATCTATTAACCAAGATGGTGAGCAGTAGATAATAGAAGCAATCATCATGTCCTTTGAATCTCCACAAATTTTTCCCCTTCAATTCAGGGAATGGTGTTGGTCTTTTTTTTTTTTTAAAATATGTTAACGTGTTTTGCCTGAGATATGCTATGGCGAAATAAACTAGAAAAAAATGAGGCTTAGAAACTTAGCCTTGGTACCGTAATTCAAGTTTCTAACAGGTGAAAGCCTTATAAAGCAGTCATCTGGTGATTGCTATTGCTGAGAAAAAACCCACAGCTCTCCTTTTGATCATAATCCCTGTTATCCTTTACATGTTCCTTTCATATAAAGACAATAAAAAGAAAAATCCAAACCTCTTTTGAAATCCACACAGTGGAAAGGCAGTAGCATAACTATTTTCAGGCATATTTAACAAGGAGAATATAAAATCCTCCTGTAAACTGTGCATTGTCAATATCACTTGCAAGTGCATTGCCTATCCTTCCATCATTATCTTTGCTGGAAGTGCAAGTATATTCAACAGTGTTAAATAATATAAATATAAATCTATAAACATAATTTATAAATATTATAGTAATAGTTACATAATCATATCTGTTATTGTTAATAAAATCTGTAAGTATTTGTAGGTATTTATAAATAAGTATAATTTATAATAGGATAAATGTAAATATATAAACCCCATATTTCATATTTTGAAGTGTGAACTTTTATTAACTCACTTTCCTGCCTCCTTCTGTCACATTTTAATTCATCACTATTTTCTATGAATGAAGAAGTTGGTTGGCAGAGAGAAAATCAGTAACTGGCAAAGACTGTAACTTGAGGTCCAGTGCTGGAAAATGTGTGCATTTATTCAACCATGTGCATCAGGAATATTCAGATGCAACACTATGACATTACTCCCATTTTGGAAAGTCTAATTGTGAACCTAAGTGTTTGGAGATTGGATCTAGTGCTCATTAACTCTTTTGACATCTCCTCATTCAACAGGCATTCAGACTGTGTCTACACTCAAGATATTAGCGGCTGTGTTCCCACAGTGAAGAGGTCGTGCAAATGTTGTTCTTGCAAAAGGAAAGGCCTAAAAGCTAAAGGACTAATATGACTGGACTTTGAAGTTCCAGTCAGATTCAGAAGAAATGAGCTTCGTGAGGGCTTTGTTTAGGCTACTTAGAAAAAGAAAAGAGGAAAAAAGCTAAAAAAACCCTACCTTAACTTGCTGGGGGAGCAGAAAAATTACTAATCTCACTTGTTGATTTTTCCAGGCTGAGCAGTTAAAGTGGATAATTCAGGGTGGTTAAAAATTCATTTACATATAATTACCTTGAACAACTCTGTTCTCAGTGGCACAGCATTGTTATCTGGCATATGCAAAATGAAATTCAAATCCCTGATCAGTCTAACTTATTGTATACCAAAAGACTGTGTGCTAAATTTAAACTCTTTCAACAGATTCATTGCATAATTGAGTTTGGTGTGGGGCTTCTGAAGGTCATTTGGCCAAGCTTCCTCCACAGAGCATGGCCAACTTAAAATTTATATCCAACACTGTAGTTAGAGATGGTAGTGAAAGCCTTGTCCAGCTGAGTTGTGAAAATCTCCAAGAATGGAGGACCCACAGCTTCTCTGGCCAGCCTGTTCTATTGCTCTGCCACAGCCAATGGGAATAATTGTCATCTTACACAGCATCACTGTATAGTTGGGCCTGTTGTCTTTTTGCTGTGCCACCCCTGAGAAGAGTCTGGCTCTATCTTCTGCCATCCCTTGAGTCATGAAAGACTGCAGAGACACCCCATTAGCCTTTCCTTCCTCGCACTAAGGAAAGTCAACATTTCCATCACGTGCCTGAGAGCCACTGCTGTGGCTTTTGGCTGGCCTCTCCCCAGTTTGTTCATCTCAGTGAGGTTGCTAAGGCACAGTCTGTCCCACTGGCCAGGTTGCTGATGAAGAACCAAACTACAGTCTTTCCAGAAACAGGTAAGTTTATAGAAAATATTTAAATGGGTGAGGACTTTACATTAAATTAAAAAAATAAAAGAACAACACACAACACAAAAAACCAACCAAACAAAACCCCAGCCCAGTCTCCTCTATTAATGATCTGGAATAAAAGAGTTTTTCAGAAAAGATCCAAGGCTGTTCAGTTTTGTGGAATTTGTAAGTAGGCCACCTCTTGACTTTTCCCCCAGAACAGTGCTACCCAGCTCCAGGCTATTTGGGATTCAAAAAGAGTTTTGCAAAGGATATCATTTGTCTAGGCTTTTTCAAACTCCAGAAATCAATTGAACTGAATCATCAGTGTATTCTGAGCACATTAGTTCAGAAAAGCATATGGTGCAGGAAGCTTAGTGAATGCAAGTGGGTTATGAATACATTTGAAGGATACAGTTTTGTTTGTTTAATTTTTTTAATCACAAGATTATTCATGAGAAATCCTGCATTTGCTCACCACCTTTGCTCATGAACAGAGAATACAACCACACCATTTATGTGTACTAGAAAAAAAGGAAAGGAAGGAAATGGAAAGGAAATGGCCTCTCGTCACTTGTTTGAGAGTAAATTGAGAGTAAAGGCTACTTTGAAGCAAAAGTATTAAGTATTGACCCATCCCTAAAAATATGGAAGATATTTCTAAGTGAATATAGGTTAAGTAATAATGCTGGTCATGTTGTCAAATTAAAGTTTTAAAGCATTTACTTTCCTATATTTTCTCTATTACAAGTTATGTACACTGTTAGGGCCAAAGAAAGCATCTGTGCACCTTTGTTTTCCTTCCCTTATGACTCCATAGGCTATTTGAGCACCTGTGGGGTAATCTATCTGTATTGTCCACTAGCAAGGAAAATGGACAAAATCAAACAAACAATGACATGTAACGCACATATATTTGATGAAGTGCAGTCTCCATACTATATTTTAGGCTGACAGTTTATGTACGCATTTTCTTGCTTATATACAATGGCAATAAATCCTGCTAACTGAAATAAATTCGAATTAATGTTTCCCAATTGTTTTTACCACAAGGTGGAGGATCACACTGATGTGAAACCATCCAGCTATAACATGGATAAATATCTGTATTACATTGCATATATGTGTGTGTATTAGTACTGAAGGTAGAAGAAAAATGAGAACAAAGGCCATTGGTCAACACCTAAATTATATTTTAAGAAATTTGCTCTATTTTCTTTTATCCCATTCTTTTCAGTTTTTCTGTCAAAATCCTTAATGTTTCCCTTCAAGGGGACCCGCACAGAATAAGACAGATGCCCTGAATATGTGGATGAAAGAACTGGCTTCATAAGCAATAAGAACCCAGAAACATCTCTTGAATTTTGTCTTTCTTTTCTACACTTTTGAATTCATTTATAAACACAGTTGTATGTCAAAACTGGAACCATATCCTCTTCAGTCTGCTCCTCATGTTGAAGGCACAGGACAAAGCTTTTAGCAGTTTGTTGAAAACTGTCTAGCTACCAGGAATTTTCTAGCCAATATGATCCCTGATGCTTGCCATTGTTTTGCATTTACCCTCAGAGTTGTATGGAAGACAAGGTGCAGTCTTGTGAAAGACATAATGTGAAAGACCCAATACTCTTGCAACTCATTTTTAATCTAGCCTTTATTCTTTCTGATCTTTATGCTCTTCTTTTCTTTTTTTTTTTTTTTGTCTTTTTTTTCCCCATCTTTTTTTTTCCCCTTAACAAGCAGATAATAAATGCTGATATATGCAATGGGGAAAGCTCCCACAAGTCACCAAATGCAATTTTAAGGGCATATATGTGTGAACTGAGGTGCCTCCCAAATAGATAAAATGAAACCATCTGTATTTTATACAGAGTTAAAGAAGACAGGAGCCTCTGGAAGAATGACAATACCTCTTAGAAGAAAAGTAACTCTAAGGTGTTTGATTTAATCTTTTATTCCCTTTTTTCCAAATGACAGCTAACAGCTCTGTGCATAAACCTGCAGGTTAGCTGGGAAATTCTCTCTCTTTCTGTCCTTCTGAAATTAATTAGTTCAATTAATTAGTTCCATTACTGTTTAAAGCTTAAGCAAAACTCACTACCACAACAGATGACACTGTCACTGATAGAACACCAACATGAAACAATCAGCAATTGTGCAATGTCTCTTCTTCCTTTTAGTGCATTAAAAACATGGTATTTGTTTTTGTACATTCTCAGCCTAATTAAAGTGATACACAAATCCTCTAGGTGATTTGTGCTGACTCTTTCATCAGGGCAGACTAGCACCAAGTGACCCCAAGAATGAAAGGTGCCCTTCTCTTGGTAGTCCTTCTTATCTTGTACAGGGGGAAGAACATAATAGGGGGAATGATGATAGAGAGGAGAGTACCAATATATTTTTCTGCTGGAACTGTCCCTAGGCCTTTTTTGTATATCAATCAGGCCTGTCCTGAAGATTTTTCAATCCATTTTAAGGGCTGAGGCTATGTGAAACTGATTTTGGTACAATAGCACAAAGATGAATATCAATTTTATTAGTCAATTTAGTTTTTGTAAGTTATTGGATGGAATTTGTCCGAAATGGTCTAATATTACTGTTGTACTGATGGCCTAAGGATTTGTTTAAAGCAAGAGAAGCATTTGTATTAAGCACAGTTAATATATAGTAAAATTAGATAGAAGTAATATGTTTTATTAGGCCAAAGAGTGTTGATGGAAAAATACTAGGTCGTATTTTAAAAGAAAGTCAGTTAGGAATATACAGACCTGCCTGCATTTAGGTCAAGTGTCACTTTATTAATGCATGTTTTGTAAATCTACTGGATGACTACATTTCATAAACCTTGCTCTTAACACTCACAGGAACTGTGTTTCCAGAGGTTAGTACTTGAGCACACAGCCTTTCTTCTTCTTCTTTTTTTTTTTTTTTTCCCCCCCACAAGTATCAGTTAAAAAAGCAAATTAGTACTGTTTAATGTCTCAGGGGGTTTCATACAAGGCGAAGGATGGGCAGGGTCCAGTATAACTTTTAGACTGAATTCACTAACACCTTGTGTTTAACTCTTTAACCTTTTACTGTCAGTGAGTCCCTGTTGGAATTTACTGAACCATAGCATAGGTTACAAATTTCTGTATATCAAATCCATAGCTTGTTGTCAGGGGCCCATCATCTTGATCATCTGTAATTTTATTTCATTCTAAACATAAGATTTTATGCAGCAAGGGAGCAGAGCTCTACTTAGCTCACACAGTACATCTTTGGGACTATTCCAGACAGAGATGCCTATCAAGTTGCTCCAGAATGACTGCCAGCAGGGTCTTCCAAAACTTTTCTGGGCACAGCATGTTTCTTACACCATTTGTGTTATATATGTTGATATGTTAGCAAGATGTTAATCTAGACCAAGAATTAGGGTCTTAAATTAAGCTCATCTGACCTTAAGTGAAACTGCAAAGAAAAACTAATTTCCACCTGTAAATAGGTATTCAGAAGCATGCCTAAAAATATGTTGCCAAAATTACTTTTTAGTAAATTTTCAAAGGAATTCTCATATTGGCTTTGCGTGGCAAGTTTTTAGTAGCAGGGGGGCTACAGGGGTGGCTTCTGTGAGAAGCTGCTAGAAGTTTTCCCTGTGTCTGCCACTGGCCAAGGCTGAGCCCGTCAACGATGGTGGTAGCACCTCTGTGATAACATACTTAACAAGGAAAAAAACCCTGCTGTGGAACAGTAGCCAGAGAGAGAGAAGTGAGAGGAGGTAAGAGAAAACAGCCCTGCAGACACCAAGGTGAGTAAAAAAGGAGGGGGAAGAGGTGCTCCAGGCTCAAGAGCAGAGATCCCCCATGGCGAAGACCATGCTGAGGCAGGCTGTTCCCCTGCAGCCCATGGAGGTCCATGGTGGAGCAGATATCCACCTGTAGCCCATGGAGGACCCCGCATTGGAGCAGGTGGATGCCCAAAAGAGGCTGTGACCCCCCGGGAAGCCTGTGCTGGAGCAGGCTCCTGGTAGGACCTGTAGACCCATGCAGAGAGGAGCCCACACTGGAGCAGGTTTGCTGGACAGGCTGGTGGCCCCATGGGGGACCCACCCTGGAGCAGTCTATTCCTGAAGGACTACAATCCAGGGAAAGGATGGACTCACACTGGAGCAGTTCATGAAGAACAGCAGCCCATGGGAAGGACTCACAGTAGAGAATTTCACGGAGGACTGTTTGCCATGGGAGGGACCACAGGCTGGAGCAGAGGAAGAGTGTGAGGAGTCCTCCCCCTGAGAAGGAAGGAGCATCTGAAACAAGGTGTGATGAACTGACCACAACCCCCATTCCCCATCCCCCTGCGCTGCTCAGGGGTGAGGAGGTAGAGAATTTGGGAATGAAGTTAAGCTCAGGAAGAAGGGATGGGTGGGGGGAAGGTGGTTTAAGATTTGGTTTTTTTTTTATCCTCTCCTACTCTGATTTGATTGGTAATAAATTAAACTGATTTCCCCAAGCTGAGTCTGTTTTGCCCATGATGGTAATTGGCAAATGATGTCTCCCTGTCCTTATCTCGACTCATGAGCCTTTCGATATATTTTTCTCTCCCCTATTCTGTTGAAGAGGGGAGTGATGGAGCAGCTTTGGTGGGCACCTGGCATCCAGCCAGGGTCAACCCACCACAATACCCTTTTTTCTCACTTCTTGATTTAAATAGATTATTGAAATGTTAATGTGGTAATGGACTAATTTTTTATTACACCTAATGTTATAGTCACTTGGCTGCCTCAGGAACTAAATTAATCTTTTGATAAAAATTCAAACATACAAATTGAGTTAGGGCTAAGTTATATTGGAATTCTGTAAAAAGGCTACGTGAGCTTCACACAATCGACAGAAAATGACAAAGATCAATTTAAGAAGAAATTCTGTTGCTAGGAGACAAGAACTGTACTAAACCCCAATAATGTTTCCTCATTTTAAATATTAAATGGATTAAGAAAGAGTAACCATAGATTAACAAGAAAGAAAACCAGGCAAGTCAATGGCTGTGTTTCTGTGAAATTATGGAAAATTCAATGCAAATGTAAAACATTTGGATCAAACTCTCTTTTATGCTTATTGCAACTGCATATGTAAATGAACAGAGTAGACAGCAAATCCATCCCCATGTATTAAATCTAAGTTTTGTTTTATATTATACCTGTGATTAACATCTGCAAAACCATTGCAAGTGCATCTGGTACGCTACATTTATTACAATTTCATATAAAGTATAGTAAAAATGAGAAGAAAAAAAAAATCATTACCCATTATAAACTTGGAAAAGTAGAACTAAATTTTAACTACAGAAGTTAGGGATTCATCAAAATGGTTAATTGTCTACACAATATTAAAAATTTTGCAACAAGTCAAAAAGACAACTGTAAGGAGAAAAGAATAGGTAGTGCTTAATCGTCACAGAAAAATGTTATTGCCTGATGCCTTGATAACTGTTTCCATCTCACTTCCTTTAAACCCATTCAAAATGCTTCCAAAAATCATTTTTTTAATACAAATTTCTACTCGATCTCTTCTTTCACTCTAGAATTCATCTTTGCTTTTGAAGTGTATCTCAGCTTTAGTATCTTCTCTATCAGATTTAGCTGTTCAAATCTACCTTCTCAGTACTAGGTCTCAGCTCTTGTTCTTCTATTTTTCTTCTAACACTTGTTTTTGCCACTTTGGGTTCCAGCTGGCAAATAGGGAGAGTTCTTCTAAATAAAACATTGGTAAACTGTGTGTCCACAATCTAAAACCTTTGATTCTGTCTATGGAAAATGTTTTACAGTAAATGGAGAAAGGCATGTCACAGAGAAAATATTTACTTATGTATTAGATTTTACTGTTGTTCTCTGCTGATAGCCATTTGGGCAAATATTTATGCCGTTTCTCACACTTATGATGTAGAATTTTTAAGAAAAGATTTGAGGGAACCTTTGGAATTCATCTAGTCCAACCTATTTCTCTTAGGGCATCAGCTGCAACAGGCTGGATGAGGGTCTTATCCACTACTGGAAATACTTGCATTTCTGAGTGAAATTCAGAATTTTTGTCCTGTGGGAAATTCTAACATTTTAATTTTTTTTCTTCCCAAACTTTATTTTTACTCCTTTGTGTACAGAATAAAAATTAATTTTAAAAAAGCATTTTGAACATAGGTTTTAATATTTTCCCTAAGTTAGTAACAGTAGAAGGATACAAATGCAGAGAAGTTCGTATCAGTGGGTCATTTGCAAGAATGCCTGCATTGTCTGGCACACAGAAGTACCAATGGTCTTAGCCCCAAGAGCTGGGATCAGGGCTTCAGAAATAAGGAAATTCTTGTACAGACTTATTGGATTGAATTGAATATCTCTTTGGACCAAATCCAGGCATTTGTACTATTGATGTTGTATGTAAAGTAATTATTTTTATATATTTTTATTTGAGAACAGTTAAGGAACATTTGAAAATATTTAGACACAAAAATAAAATAATCAGACATGGCTTACTGCACGCTACAGTTATGATAGCTGTGTCTTTTTTTCAGCTTAATTACAATTATGCATGATAATTTTTTTTGGTGTGTTCATTCATCCTCTTCTACTATATATCTGGCTTTTATAACTTATCTGTATGTTTTGAGTCATGGTGCAATATCTAAACACAGGGGAAAGCTTTCTGTGGCATGCTGTCCCAGTTTATAAGTGGACTCCAGCATATATAAAGCATTTTGTCCGTGCAAAAATGAAATCTGTATAAATCATTATTTCAGTGGCATTTTTCTCCTATATACCCATATCATTATATAATTTCATATTGCCAGGCCTTTTGAGATGTTTTTTACTGTTAGTCATGAATCCCTTTGTACTGCAAAATGTTATTAAGTGCTCTATAATTTTTTTTCTTTTCATTTTAAAACAGCCTGTAATTTAGTGTTCTCCACCCATGCCAAACTCATTTAAGTGTGAGCCATCCCTTCCTGTTCTTCCCCTCTGAACTCCTGGTAATGAAATGCTATTCTAATTGATAAAAAGTTGTCTAGTCTTTAGAAGAAGCTGAAAAAAATGATGGGATTTTCAGAACAAAGTTTAGGACAGGAAGATTATTCCATGGAAAAGGATTATCAGCAACAAAGCTGCAAGTATCATATGTTTTCCAATAAATTCACGCAGCTGACACAGTGTCATTACTGAGACATAACACTGAGGCACTCTGACCAAGATCAGATGTTTCTTACAATTATACAGCTGAATGAACAGAACATCAGAGCTTAAACCCAATTTAGTAATGGACATGAAATTAATTCAAACTACCCAAAGTGTCTGAGATTACCAGGAAGCTGAGATGTAGGTGCCCTTGAAACACAGACCTGCTTCTATGAGAGCATACTGGCTTTTATGACTCAGTCAAACTGGCATAGAAATAATGGTGCCTCTTGCTCACCACCTCAACTGATATCATACTGCTAACTGCGGCTGATCTTCCACATATCTGAAATTTTATCCAGCCTCATTCATAGTTTTTAGTTTTGCTTACTACTATCCAAACGTACTTGGTCTTTTCTAATGTTATCCTGTTTCACGACACTTTCACTCTTGTTAGAATAAATTTCTGATGCCTAGAGATGCTCATAACTCTCTGATGCCATCTCTGTTGGAACCCCTCCTTCCTGTAGAGCTACCCAGAACATAAACCAGTATCCATTACTTCTTAAATTTCACTTTCCAAACCAGGATAGCAATCAGCACATGCAGATCAGTGGTATCATCAGTATGGAAAGTCCAGCTTTCTTCTGTACCTAGTAAAGGCATAAAGACACAACTTGCCATTTATTTCTCCAGTTTAGCAAAGAATGAGCTTTGAAAGAGATATTTTTCACAGTAAATTATTAGTTTGAGGGGCTAAGGTCCTTAGACAATAGCATGCATACATGGCATGATCCTAACTCTCGATTAGAGGTAGACTTTTTTTTAATTACAAATCTTTTGATAACCAGTATTTAATTTTTTTTTAAAATTATTCAGCTTCATATCCATTATACACTACATCACACAGCTATGAAGATTCAGTTCCAGAACTGATTCAGATTAAAAAGTTTGGGATTGAATACCTGAATCAGACAAGAAAAAGAAGATTTAAACTTAGGTCTTCCACTTCCCTGAAGAATATTTTGTCAACCAGTTTGTAAGGAATTCAGTAACAGCTCCTGCTGGAGTGTTTCATTTTCCTGTGGGGAAACCTGTGAGAGTCTCTGACTCATCCTTGTATTAGTGAGCATTTTGAGGAGGAGAGGGGGGAAGAGATACTGGATGCAGTGTTGAGTGAAGGGAATTTCTTACTTGTATTTCAGTTTGAGAAGGCTCCAAATTTTTCCCAGGATCCAGAGCCTAGAGGAGAGGCGAGAATGCAATAGGAGGAGATGAAGGGCAAAGGATGGCCACTTACTTATGCGCCTTCTGCTGAAATCTGTGCAAGGTGCAATGTGTGCCTTCCTGTGTTAAACCTAGCTGTAAGATGCATGATCAGAGGTGCTGTTTAAACACACCCTGGCCTTTCAGGTGGAAGTCCAGCTGAACAAAAGGATTGTTGATTTTTCTGTTTGTTTAAAACTCCATTTTACATCTAAAATGGAGGATGTGGTAAAGTAAATGGTTGCCCCACAAATGCAAACTACACCAGACCATATCAAAAACTTTTGTAATTTACTCCCTTTTGGAATACCGAGATTTACTTTCTACCTTTATCATAGATACACAGATTAATCATGGACAAGGTAGTATCATTTCCCCTTAGGCAAGCTTTACTACAGAGGTTGTGGCTACTTCTCACTTCTCTGATCTTGCCACTGGTATCTGCAATGACGGCTTTTATCAATATTTATATCCTGTCCAGTGAGACAACTTGCTTTTTAGGAAAGATGGTTGTGGTGAATAATCATTATTCATCTGCGCAGTAATTCACAAGCCTTGTCTCTGAAGTTCAAGTGAAGAATTGAAGGTTATGCAGCAGAGGTGGTGTTAGCCTGAGGGAGTTTATTGACTTAAAAGATATAGGCAGTTTCCATTTAAAGGGGAACTTATCCCCATGAAATCTAATTTTACTAATACACCTGAGGTCAGATCACACGTATTTGGTCAGTTTGCATTCACATGCTGATTCTGACAACCTCAGGTGAATCCCCAGGTGAGAAAACTGTAGCCTATATCTGTAAAAAGAGCATAACTCCAAAGCAAATTATTAACAATTTACACAATGCTTTATTTTGTTTTGGTTTTACCTCTTCAGATAAGAAGTATTTTGTTTCCCCTGTTGGCTGCTGCACCTGACGTATTTGCTGTGTTGTTAAGCATGAGAAGGGCTCTCAGTAGTGTGTACACCATGTAGTTAAGTAGTAGATTTAAAAAAAATATAGATGCTTTTGTTTATTAACAGAAGAGTAGATTAAGAGAACAATAGTTACTGTCTTAGTCATGTGTGTTATGGTTATAGGAGTATGAACAGCAATACTATTTACACTGAAAGCAAACAAGCAGAAGAATTTGACTGAAAACTTGAAAACTGGTCTTTTGAAAAACACTCTCTGTAAAGGTTGATGACATAATGCACTATCTTCTTCTCATGGATTGTGATGGTGTCTCAGGAGCTAAAACCTCCAAAAAGCTGCTCTTGAGGATGAAACAAAACAAAAGACGATTTGCAAGTAGGACTCTCTAAATCCATTGTGTACTTTGAGAAAGTTTATATGATTTTGAAAATGCAGTTCCTGCTAATTAATGCATCTGGTGGGTAAGTCAGCCTTTGTATGAACATAAATTTAAAGGAGGATGAGATAAAGAAGATAAATCAGATACTGCTTTATACACTGTCAGAATAGTCGATGAAACTGAAACACAACACAATTCAAATTGGAAAAAAAAGATCCATTTTGCAAAACATTTAATTAGTCAGTCAAATTTGCTGCTGTGAGAGAAAGTCAATTACAGAAGCTTAGTGAGATTCGTAAGAAGAGGGCATTTGCATGGATATGGGAAACATGCATGCTAGAGAAGATTGAAAGTGGGTAACTTTAAGAAGATAGTGACAAAATTAAAACCAGGAATAAGTTTTCCCCTTCTAGTTCAACTGTGGTCCACTACAGGATTTTTGGCACCTTTTTATTCTAAAAAAAATCAACTATAAGCTGCTCTTATCACCTGCAGAATTTAAGTACCTTCTCAAAAATCCTATTTAGCTAAAGCTAAATTTCTTCACAGCAAAATTCTGTACACAGCAAGAAGAACAAAATTTGCAACTAAATTACTGGACTGAGTCTCTTACAACTGCTGTATTTTTATAAGACTGGCTAAAAAGAATGTCTTTTACCTTAGAGCAATAGAGTATTTGGAATAAGGCATTAATTTTTTAAAGTATTTTAATTTGAACAACCTTTGTCTCAGTAAGTATATATTTAAATAAGACCCAAAATGCAATCAGAAATATTTTTAACTTCTTGAATCTGTCAGAAAGCTATAAAAAACCTCCCCCAACCCACCATGAAACAAACCCACAAACAAGTCAAAACAGATAGCTTTTGCACAAGAAGGTACCATCTTCCCTCTTCCTCTCCAATGGCAGAATGTTTTCTTTTCTTTGTCTTTCTCCAGTAGAGTAAGACTGTCACTTGCAAAACCTTTGATACCCAGAGTATTTCAAGCCACTTTATACCTCATCTGAAAGATACTGCTTGAGCAAATAAATGCTTGTGTATTGTCCTGAGAAGACTGCTTTCTAATGAACATCTAATCCAGATGATGTAAGGCATTCTTTGGTTTCCCATCAGACAACTCAAATTCTGCTTAGTTATTAAAATCTCATTAAATAAGAGTAAACCAAAACAGCAATGGCATTTCTGTCACTTAGCTAAAATTCAAAGTACTCATCTTGTGATAAGCAGCAAACAGACCAGGCATGCAAAAAACTGTAGCCTACAAATGTATTTGTAGGTTTTTCTCTATCAGAGACAATTCTTCTCGCGGAGGACTCAACTATGAACTAGAGGTAAAGAGGTATTTTCCACAAACTACAAATTATATTGGTTATTTTTGGATACATTCTCAGTTAATACAGGTAGAGTTATGCCTTTCAGAGGCATGACTTACTATCATATTAATTTTTGGCTATGCTTTCTAAGTAGAAAGAATATTTGCTTTGAAGGAGAAAAATAAATAAAGGAATTACAAAAATAATGAGAGTAAGGAAAACATTTTTTTAATGTATTTATGGAGTTTATTGAGATCAAAAGACTTAAATAAACTCCTTCCAAAGGTTTTTTTTTTTACTCTCCAAAACTGGGATTGATTCATTGCAGCCTCTTCCAAGATCACAATTTTTGCGCTAACAAACATTTGAAAACCAATTTCTGGAAACAGCTATGCATTTATCAACCCCTCGGGGACAGAACTGAAATGGTCCTGATTTTAATGAAAATCCAGCGAAATTAAAAAGCTTCTCAGACTTAGATGATGAGTGCACTGAAAACATGCAGTCATCTTTCAGGCAGTAAGGTCCCCTTTCACACTGACAACTGACAAAGATGCTGACAGGTATTTTATTTAAAACAGAGTACCCAGGACTGGGCAGGAAGCCCAACTGACTCATTTTATGTTTTTGTTCTCTTCCTCCTCTCAGAAAAACAAAAGACAACAGCAATAATTTTATGAGGCTCTACCTTTGAGCCAATTGTGAACATCTCTTCCTTCTGCAATCGCAAAGACACATATGGCTAAAATCATATTTCAATATGAAGTTTGATCCTAACTTACACTCTGGTTTGCTATGGCAGCATAGCAGAGCATTGACCTAAGCAGCCCGTCTATCTACGCAAAAGTCAAAGCTGCAGGCATGTAGAGTGTCGTCTTTTTTGCTGTTGGACAATGCTTGTTTTGGCCCTTTATGCAGAATAATAAAGGGAAGGTCTGTGTATTTATGGTGAATGAATAGAGGTCACAGGTCTTCAGACAACATGGTTCAGCTGACCCAGAAAGTAGAGCTGGCAGACATGCAGCATGACTTTCGTATACACGGTTATACGGAAGCACTGGCCTGTACATGAATGCGCAGTTTTGTGTAATTCCTATATATTTCATTATTTGGATTTTGCATAGGGATTGATTTTGGTCTTTTAGTCAAGGACAGTAGACTTTTATGTCAGTATGTATAGGTAAAAAATCAGCTTTGCTCTTTCAGGTGTTTTAAGCCTAAAAGGCACTGTGGATGCTGCAGCATGGGATCTGAAAGACATAAGATAAAATAGAAGACAAGTAGGAAAATAAAATTAAAGGCCTGGCAAAAGTGACTGAATAACCCCCTTTGGTTTGGGGGTGGTTTTTTAAACATTCAGGTTTTTATTCCTTTGAACTACTGTTAAGTTGCTGATAAAGGCCCTGATTCAAAATTGAAGTCAATGGAGAGAATGTCATCCACAATCGGATACCTTAGATTTGATTTAAATTATGGTATTCTGCAGGCAAACTGGTCTAGAAATAAAGACCACTATACATAGTGCAAATGAGGTCTCTCTGGTAAAATTCCTGTCTGACTTTGTCCAAGGACTCCCTTTACCATCTGCAAGGTTTGCAAAAACATCTCTAATATTTAAAAAATCTATGCATACAGAATATCAGCCCTTCTGATCTAGTAATGGAATAGGTAGCCATACAGATTCAATTTTAATGAAATCTATTTCTTTCTGGACTCCCAGAACGTGTTTGTAAAACATATTCACCATTCAGCTTTCAAAGGCTATTCCATAAGCACAGAAATGTGTACTTTGTTAGAATGCCCTTGACTGTAATCCTAAAGCTAAGTGGGTAAACTTTTTTTTTCACATTTGTCCTTTATTTGCTGAAACCAATTGCATATTCTATAACTGAAAAGCTAGTTCAATTTTTATGGGTTTAATAAAAAGCAACATTTTTTTCAGTGCAAATTAAAGAATTTTTCCTCAAATCTGCTTAGATTAGTTGTAGGAAGCGGATTCCCTGCTGGGGTAGTATGTTCTCAAAGTAGCCACAGAAAGCTGATTTTGATCTAAAGGATATGCTGTGTAAACCTCTAGTAGCTCTGGAACTTTTCTTTCCTCACACTTGCTTGCCAAGTACAACAATGGGGAAATGACACTAAGAAAAGGTACTCTTAGTTTGAGATGTTTTCTGATATATAGATCTGGGAAGGAGAAAGGAGAGTGGGGAATGTTTTCATAACCATTAAAACTAAAACCATCCTGAGCTTACTAGCTACTGGGTTCAGATAAAGAGCTCACAGTCCTCCCATAAGTTCAAAAAAGGCAGATCTACATAGGTGACCCATACAGATCTCTTTGGCATATCAACTTTGCTTAGGTTATTTGGGCAAGCATATTAACAAAATGAAATTGAATTAATTTTTTGTAACTAAGCTTTGTATGTACTCTGAAATAATCTGCTTTTCCCTCTGAATTTCATCTTGAATAAGTACTAGACTTTATCAATGTTTTAAATAAAGTGTTTTCTACTAACTCTTATTGCAATCTCTAACGGAGAATAGAAAAAAGTGTTTAATGCTGCCTTTTCAATAATTTTTTACTGTGACTAATGACTGTCTATCCAATCTGAGAAGAACAGATGTAACTTGTGTTACATGCTGCAGATTTTACTGCTTTATTGTGATAACTTTGAAAACTTAACTAAAAAAGCCATTTCTGTAGGGCAGAGATACTACAAGGTGAAATCAATCCTGCTGCTGATGAAAGGAATTGTATGCCACACCGTTTGCGCTTTAAATTATTTAGAGTGTTAGGGCTTCCTTGCCAGTAGATGTAATTGATTTGGGAGTCAGTTTGCTAAAGACTAGCAACACACTATGTAAAATTTGTGATGTATTCTGTGTTGGCAGTTCACCGTGCTTCTGGGCTAAAGAAATTGCTTAGAATTGCTTTAATTCATAAAGGTGTTCTAGGCAAAGTCATTTGACAAGAAGCACTGCAGAAATAAAATGGTCACTAGTTTTCCATGAAATACTGGAAATGGGTATTCAGTCTACTCGGTAGATTTCATGCTCCCAACCATCCTTCAGACCACTCGCAAAATGTCTCACAGAGGTAGCTCCTGGAGCTAGAAAGAAAAGTCAAGCAATCATCAGAATGAAGCAACAAATTTCTCTCTGGCTTGTCCCCTCAATCTAGATGACTGGAACACTCAGTATGCAATAAATTATAACTCATTTAAATTATTTCCTTCCTTTAAAATAATTTGCCAATTTTTCTTTCATATAACTAGGAAAAAAAAACAACAAAAAAAATGCCAGTGCTTGGAAATCTAAAATGGTGAATGAGTTAGTTCTTCAGCCAAAAGGACATAGTAAAGCCTAGCTGATCACTCCAGCCTTTTGCTAATGAAAGGTTGCCCGTCAGGTATCTGAATCAAATGAAATGGAAACAGAGCCTGAAGACCATTGGTTTCATTACATCTACAGAACCAATCTCTATCCATCTTTCCATCCAAGAAGACATGTATATTCTGTGAGTTCTCAGTAACTCACATATAAAGCATTTATATGCTTACCTATGCCCTTGGAGCTACTGGCATGTATTTTTTTTAGCCCCTCAAATCCAGCTGGATATATTTTTACCCAAGAGTAAATAACTTGGGTGAAAATAGTCCGAATCTAGTTTCATATCTTCTGACTGTATGCTCAACAGCTGAACCATGCTCTTTGAAGACCTCGGATCTTTATGCAGGAAAAAATCCCTTTATCATTCTTTATAGAGAGGTTTTTCACCAGGTAATCATCTGTTGGGCATAGACTGAGTCTATCAGTATTGGCCAACACTATGAAGACAATAAATTATCAGTAAAACAACTACTCATGATTAGTCTGCAATAAATGTCATGCACTTAGGGAAGAAGACAGAACAGCGAGGACATCCAGCACAGCAGCTCAGGCCTATGTACAGTTTCAAAGCTTAATGAAAGATAGTGAAGCATGTTGTGTCTGAATGGAGACTTCACATAAATAATTTACTTAGTTGTCCATTCTGTCTCATTAAATCTTCCTTCTTGTCTTTTCCCTTGTGACAATTTTATTACTTGTGCAATTTACTGGTTTTACCTGTCAGTTTTTATAATTGTCTTTCATTATTTTGACCGTTCAGATGAAGCAAAACACATTTGGTTTTTTTCTTTAAGAATCAGCCGAATCACAGGGTTACTGATGTGACCATCAGGTTTTTAGGTTCCTGCTTGTTCAAAGCAAGATAAATTAACAGTAATTTTAAGATAAAACTGTAGCTTTTTTTAATCAGTTGAAGGTAGGAAGTAGCAATTGAAAAATGAATGGGTGTCTGATAAGACGTGTCCTTTGGTCGGTTAGTGTCATCTTGGCATATTGAGCTCTTGGAGGTCTGCTATAGGCATAAACTCACAGGGTAATGTAAGTGACTATATCTGAGTTTCTCCTTCTCATACACATAGATAGCCACATCCACGTACACACATGCTACAGTTACAACCAGAAACTGCAAAAAAATGCAGCCAGAATTAATTAAAACAGTGTCGTTTACAAGTTTGCTTTTCTAAACTTTTTAATCATGGACTGATATGCTGAAAACTACTTCAGTCATTAATCTCTGGTTATCAGAAGTCAACCAAGGATTTTTATTTATGTTACTTATTAATTAACAATGAAAGAACATATGTTTTGAATGCCGTGTTAGTTTTAAGGAATCTGACTTGAGTATATTTCTTGTCTCCATCTCCATAATGTCAGGAGAGAGCTAACTTTACACCAGGATAAAAACCCTTGCTTTAATCTCTAATCTTCTCATTGCTAAAATAACAAAAATTGGGCACCTCTATCTCCCTTCCTCCCCCCTCCTTCCCCCCTCCCCAGTGTCTCAAAACCATTGGGATCAGTCTGGTAATAGTCAATTTTTAAGTGTAATTGATATTAAATGGCTACAATGATGCAAATCTATTTTAAACAACCTTGCTTACATTTTATTACAGATCCTTTATCAGTGACACTTCTCTTCCTTACGAAAGATAAGAATCAATGAAAAGCAACAATTTTCTAAATTTATGCTGGATTATCTTTAATCCAGTTCCATTTCTCATTTTGTGGCTGAACAAGCAGTTGTACTTTTTTAATTGAGCTGATGATGGCAAGGGGACATGCAAGAGTAGCAGGGAATGGGATCTGCTTACACCACTCCTGTTATGATTCAGTGATTGTCTCAGATAACTGAAATGATCTGAATAAAAAGTACCACTTAAAATTGCAAGGGAAAAAAAAAAAAAAGGATGGAGGAATTGTGTTTAAATCAATCTTGTTCAGGATATAGTTCATTGAGATGCAGGGTGACAATTTTCCTCTTGTTGCTGCTAGAAGAGAGGGTCCTGGTTGGGCCACCATTCATCCCAACTATGCACAGGTGATGATTATTTTGTGCTGGTTCTCATGCTCATGGGACCTCTCTATGAGCTAATTTAATTAGCCCATTGGAAAATTTACTTAATGGTATAACTAGGTAGTTTTCTGCTTGGTTAATGAGTTACTGAGGAAAGACTTGTGAGTGCTAGAGCTGGAGCAAGGCAGAGGTATGTGGTGTTGCTCTTCAGTAATTCATCTCGTCTGCTGTAGTGAACAGACTGGATACAGCACAGCTGGAAAGGGGAGACTACATAATCCAAATGCATTGACTAGTTTACACCAGTTTTCCTATTGCCTTGGAAAAGGGGTCTGACTCTTTCTGTGCAGGGACAGCAACACCGGTATTTTAAGGGCAAAGGTGTGGTTATATTCTAGAGCCATGGATTAGTAGGCAGAAGGAAAAGGTCTCCCACAGAATTTAGCAGAACATTTTGTGTTCTGTTTTGTCTCTCTCTGGAGGCTGAATAACTTTCTGTAGATCAAGCAAAAGATAATGTTTGTATGAGTGCTGCATGTGTAATAAAGGAGAGGAGTTCTAGTAAGGATTTTTGTTGCACTTACCAAAGGGCACAAGCACAGGACACCACTGTGAAGTGAAGGAAAGGTGCAAGGGTATTTTTGGGTTTTGTTTGTTTTGTTTTGTTTTGTTTTTTAAGAAGTAGAAAAATGGTTAAATGGAACAGGAAGAAATAGATGTAGAGTCAGAGAAAGGGTGCTAGAAACTTAGTGCCAGTTGTGAAGTACAACACTAATACTAACTCAGGGAGAGATGGAATATGGATGCAAAAGCATAAATTCAAAATCACCTCTGAAAAAGATATTAAAAGACAGAAAGAAAAGCATAGCCATGTTTATCTTTCCTTTACATGATTTGTATATGCTTTGATGTTGGGCTTTAGGTATTACTACAGCTCCTTTCATGAATTTTTCTATATATCAAGGACTGGAACTCCATAATGTTTCTATGTTATGGCGACATTGCTTCTGGTTGTTTTGGTTGGGGAAAAAAATAGAATCACTGGGCCATAGCTTTTTAAATAAACCTTAGAGCAGGTATCAATTAATTTACTTTTTTTTTCCGCTTGTGAGGCAATCATTCCCTAGTGGGTGATTTTAGCAGGAAGACCGACCTAGGAAGCCCTCTGCAGCTCACTGCTCCACGCCAGGCTGTTCTTCCTTCCCCTTACCACACGGTGCCCACCTATGTCACATGTACAAAAAAACTGCTCCTTGGACTGTAGCACAAACAAGATCATGGAAATGATCTGAATGAAAAGTACCACTTAAAATGTGCAGCAAAACAAGAAGTAGGAATTATTTTAGGATCAATGTTGTTCATCAATCAGGTTTATAGCTTAAGGACCCTCCTTCACTAAGGCAGGCAAGAGATGGCATGGAGCCCATGAAGCCCCAACCTTCTCTGTCCCCAGAGGGCGATGAGGAAGAAATTGCCCTCTCCGTGGATCATGCCCCTCACAGCTGAAGAGTTTTGCACATTTCTTCATACGTATTTTTCACTGATGCTTACCATTTCCACAGAAAATACACGTTAGGCCTGTCATCACAAGTCTCATACTACCTCACACTATTCAGTTAACTATGGTGCATGTTTTATCCTTTCTGTTTTTAAGGCAGGCATTTTCTAAGAAAGTCCGTGTTAACTGCTAAAATATTCTGAATATGTAAAGGCATTCAGCTTCATAGTGGTTAAGGACAGAAAAGAACATGAGATGATCTGGGCTGCTTTTCCTCTTACTCTGGTATGCTTAGGCCATTGAATGTCAGCTTTATCCGAAATCCAGTAGTTTATGTTTTATTAAAGCATATAGTTCAGGAAGACCCTGTCTGATTATGAAGCTGTTGAAAGATGAAGGCTCCAGATCTTTCACTGATTCGGTACCACCACTGTTATGTATTTTAGTTCATAATTTATAAATTGCATTTATTGAGTAGGTTAAAGAGCTCTTAAATATTCATTTTGTCTCTGTGTATGCATTTGTGTAGCTACTTATACAATAATGATACAAATTTTTTTTTGTTAGAAATTATACAGACTGAGGTTTTCCAGTTAATAAAAAGGCTTTTTTTTCCCCAGGCCCTGAATTGTTCTTACTCAATTGTTGTTACTCAGTTGTCGCTATTTATGGGGATCAAAGTGGTATGTAGCGTTACATCATCTGTCTTACTGATGCCACAGACTGAGGTGAAATCATTCCTCCATCCCTCTCATTACTTGGTTTGTATATCCATCCATCTCTAGCCCTTTGTGCAGCCTATTTCCACTGGGGACTCTTGTTAGTTACTGCCTAATCCTCACAGCCTTTAAATCCTTTCCAGGGTAATTGCTTCCCAGGATACCATCTATCTCTCTATGAAGCTACATCTTATATACCTGCCATATCCTCTTAATTATTTCCAATTTACCTTTGTTACAGACAACTTTTATTGGGTATTAATCTTATACATCCAGATCACCACAGGAAGAAAAAGATACCAGATCCACAAAACTCAACTAAAAATGTGGACAGAGGAAGGAGGCTTTTTGATTTCTCAATTTAAAAGCTTTTTACATGATTTGGCAGTCAATTCTTAATTCTTTAACATGGAGTCTAATGCTATTTTAATCCATTTGGTGATGTTAAATGGAGCATCTAGTGACACTGAGATTGTGTTTTTTAAGACAGGCTGGCTTCCAAAAAATTGGAAATATTTCTAAACCTTATTTATATCATTGATACAGTTCACAAGGACCAGCCTCACAAACAAGTGAAAGAAGGAGGGGTTAAGCAAGTAAGAAAGAAAAAGTTTAATCAGTGTTCAAAGTAAAACAGATTTCTCTTTCTTGGGTTAAATTCAGTTATTTCTGGCTGTGTACCGAATTTACAAAGTAGAAAGTGGGCTTTTTTTAATTCAAAACTTGCACATTGTTTCAATTTAGCAACAATTTTATATGAAATAAAATCTCCTTTAAAGCCTATTAATAATTTCTAATAATTAACCTCTGAAAACCTCAGAATCCCCAAATACCTGAAGGACTGGAAGCACTAAGCAGATTTAAAATTGGCATTGATTGGGAGTCCCTGAAAGACAATTGCTCTATCCTTGTAAAAACTAAAGTCTATTTCAGCTTTCATTCTTTCATTCACTTATACATGTTCTGCTAGCCAGGACAGGGTGAAAAAAAACCAAAAAACAAAAACACAACCTTACCTTACTCTGAAAGTATCTTTAAAAAAAAATAAAAAATAAAATTCTCCCAAAATTCCTACAAAACATCTTTAGATCAAATGATGTACTTTATTCTACAGGAGTTTAAGGCACTGGTAATTCTTTAGTCTGTAAGGGAGAAAAAACCGCAACTGTTTTGATAAGTTTGAAGTAAAGAAATTGGGAGAAATTCTGCATATGAGAGAGAGAGAGATTCTGAAATATCTCATGGGATAGTTGGCAGAAATCCTACGCTACTCTGAGTCACCACAGGGATCAGATGAATGCATGATGAATGTACAGGGACCAGGATAAAGAAGAAATTGCATGCTCCTACCTGAAACACAGTCATAGCTATGTATGAGTTAATGTTTATGTGTACTAGAGTCAGGCAGTGATATTCCTAATACTAGTGATTCTGAGCTGATTTCAAAAGTAAAGAGCTTTCATAATTTTTTTAATTGATAAATTAAAACATGAGCTGAGTTGGATAACAGACTAAAAATTGACAAAGACAGAAACATAGAATCATAAAACAACATAGATTGAAGGGATTTCTAAAGGTCATCTGGCTCAAACTCCCACTCATGGCAGAGCTAGCTTTGGATTTAGAAGCAAGTATCAAGACCTATCAGGTTGCTCAGAGTCTTACCCAATTAAGCACTGATTTTTTCTCAGGATGGAGGTTCTACAACCATCCTGGGCAACTTGCTGCAGTGATTGATCTTCCTCAGTGTGAATTTATTTTTCCTGTTTTCTAATCAGATTTCATATTGTTGCACAATATGTAGGTTGAGAGATCCTAGGAATTAGAAGCTAACCAGAAGAAAAACATTTTTAAGGGAAAGACTCAAGAAGGAGCAAATTCATTGTAAAATGGAGAGCCAGAATACCTAGTCAGAACCTGCAAAACAGCTGCTATATTTTTCTGATAAGCGGCACAGGATCCACTAAGAACGATCCTAGCACCTGGTTCCCAGAAAGACAGTGTTTTAAGGAGTCACAGCTTTTACAGGGGTAGTGCTCCCTTTAGTCTGACTCCTTGAGTACAAGCTCAGGACTGGAGAAGACTCCTGAGGGGAGAAGCTGGGTCTTTCCCATTTAATATTCTGGAGACAAATGTTTTTATCTGTGTCCTCCACAGGTGAAGTATCCTAGAACGTCTTGTTCATGCAGTTGTTTGGGGATCCTGGAAAATGCCAGTGCTGGATAAAACTTTTTCTGCTTTTAGCATGTGAGCATGTATATGGACATCACACATATTTTGAATACCTCTCCATCCACAGTGAAGAATGCTGCTGTGAGGTAGGGAAGTGTCACCCTGCCCCTTGGCCGATATTGGTAGCGTAGGCAGACTGACCTCTCCTCTGCCCAGGCAAGGACTCCTCCGCACCTGACCCCCAGGCACAGGAACTCTGCCTTACTATCCTTGGTTAAAGATAGAAAAATAAAGCACTCAGGGTGAGATTAATCTCACCTTTAACCAAAAGCATTCAAAGATAATGAACTAATTAGATGATTTTTTTTTTTTTCCTGAGATCAGCATATAGAAATTCCGTTAAGGGAGCCATTTCATCTACCTTTTTATTCTGACTGAAAAGGGAGCCTTGGTAATTAGATTAAACTGAATGTGTAATTTTTAGATGAACTTTCTCATAAAGGTTAAGGGTCAGAGACTTGATGGTATTTAAACTTTCAGCTCCTTTTTTAGGCAACCATGTCGCGTTGATTTTATTGACAGCTAGCTGCCTGAGTAATTTCTGAGATTTTGATCTAATTACTGTATAAAGATCACATGTGAAGTCTGTGGCAGGCCTTACCAAAGTCAGTCCTTCAAGAAAGATTGCATACACTCTTGGATAATATCAATAATACTTTTCATGTCTGCTTTATTACTTGAGATACAGTTCATGCAAGAATCCATTTAATGCTTACACATTAAGAAAATGTTTATAAATAAATTTTTAAGATATAAATGATAAATTGTAAAATGTAAAGTACTGTGAATTATTCTACTTTCCATTTTATTATTGATGGGAATGTTCCTATCTGTCTTTCTGTTATATTAAGAGAAACCTATTAACAAAATAATAAAAAGCAATAAGTAGATGCAAGGAGCACAAGCTAATATGTCTTACATTATTAACCAACTCAGGAAAGCACTTAGACACATGGTTACAGTTAACTTGCCACAATTTTAATCAGATATTATCATGTTCTTATGAAATACTTTTTACCAAATTAAGACTGTGATTATATAATTGTTAATGTACATGACAAAATATTGTATGTATTTCATGCAAGACCATTTCAACTTTTCCTACCCATTTTTAAAATTATTTACTTTGAAAATTAATTTAAACTCACTTGTGAATAAAAGAAAATCATCTCTCAAAATTATCAATTTATTTTGAACTTCAAAGATGAGCCTGCTTTGGGAAGTGCTATCCCGCACTGATTCTTCCTGTTATATTTTAGAAAAGCTGAGGACCTGCTTCTAATGAATGTGAATATGTGAATGCAGAAATGTTAAAAATACATTATTGAATTTGCATCTTCACGATAATAACTATTTTTCTATAGACTAGATACTATTTCGATCCTTGTGTAAAAAACATAAAAGCATTGTTATTTCTTAAGTATATTCATATAAAATGTGATAAAAGGATAATATTCTTTATGTCCTGGGAATGTCTACTGTTTTCATATAAAATGTGATAAAAGGATAATATTCTTTAAAAACGGTAGACATTCCCAGGACATATTGTGTCTAAGCTACTAAAACAGCCAAAATTAATTCATAACATATGTATGTTATTTAACAGTAATAAATTTGGCCCCTGTTTGGCCTTCTTCAATGTCAGGCAAATGAAGTTTTGTAAAAAGTAACTATCCAGCTTTGGTGATTTTTCTCTGCTAAAGCCTACTGGAACATCTTGTGTTTAGAAGCTGTCTGATTTTTCAGTGCTTTTGTACAAGGAAATTAGTCGGTCATGCTAGAAATACGTTTATTGGGTATGTGGTAGTGGCAGATAAAGCAAATAGTTTCCTTCCTGTTAACCAGTGCTAATTTTTGTGAATTGAAGAAAACAACGCCTAGAGATGTTCCATCTCTTCCCATTCTTCTGACACAGGTCTCCCTAAATGAGACTACATAAGACTTTTATCAATTCCTTTTGAAAACAACTTCCTAGGCCCGTTGGTCTTCAAACAGGAATTAAAATCCTGTAGTGGCAAAGATCAGAGGAGGCCTCTGTGGAGGATGAATAACCTCTTGAAACAGTGAAAAACATTTTAAATGCTGAAGGCAAGCAAAAATGCCCAAGAACCATCAGCCATAATGTTTCCAGGGCCTGGATGCAAATTCTAAGACTGATTTGGAAGTTTGCCGACTCAGGTGTTAACTTAATTTTTGCACAGTTCAGGAAGAGAAACTTCAATTTAGACGAGCAGAGAAAAATCAAACCCATTTATTTGCTTTCATCTGAAAATAAATCTATCTGATTTCATTCTCTGACAAATTTCTGCCTTTCACCACTATACAAATATACCATATTTGTATACTTTATGAATCATTAAAGCTTATTTTAATTTATATGGCTTTATTTACTGTCTGAATTAATTGTATGGTGGATGTTTAAAGTGTACATAGCTGATATCATCTGGACTATTGCTTAACGCTTACAGTACAGCAGAGCTGCAAAACCTCCAGAAATGATTGATGTCTCTTGTGCGTAGTTTATGAATACACACAGGAAGGAGGGAAAGCAGAAGGCTGTACACCAAGACAGTACTTGTATTTTGACGTCCCCAGTCCTGAAGGACTAATGGCAAAGTCAGATTCTGGACTTGCACAGGAAGAGGCATAGAAATCAACAGAAGGTTATTTCTGATTTGGGAGAGCATTCTGTCCTTACTAGGTACCAGTGATATTAAGCTATTGTCTCTTAAATGCCCTTACTAAGTTTCTTGTAGGAGCTAAGTCACATTGTCCAATAACACCCTTTTCTGTGGAACACAGCTTCAAATTTATTTTTGTTTTAGCTGAGACTATTTTAGTATCAGCTGGTTTTAAATGAGAAGCATTTAATCTTAGTTTGTTTATAGCATGATTTCTATAACAGCATAATTATAGGAAATATATTTTCAGAAAACCATTAGAATATTCTGTTTTCTGACATGATTAGCCAAAAGTTTTAATATACAGTGGCTTCAAAAAGAAAAGGGAAAAAAAAAAAAAGTTGCTATGCACAGGAATGCAATTGGGAAGTTAGAACAAAGCAATATCTATTCTAAATTCCAATAACCGAAAACTGGATTGTCCACCCACATGCGAGGTATCTAATTACTGCTGATCTGCTGAACTTTAATAAAATGGATATTAGACCTGCAAGGGACATCCAACTCTAATAAAGGGCAAATATTACAAGATCATCTAGAAGTGTATATGCTTCAGCTGCCTTAGTCAATACGGGACGGCAGTAGTTTATGAAATCCTACCCACTTAACCTAACTAAGTTTCTATAACTTAGTAATTAAGGTTGGTGTTTTATTTCTTTTTTCCTTTTATTCATGGAAAAACAAAAGCAGTCTTAAAAAAAACTAACCTCTCACCATAAACTTGTATGCAGAGTTCTAAAATGTATCTCATAATAGCATCAAACTTGACATAATACAATTTTTAGAGTGAAATAAGGTTTGCCTCCTAGTAAAACATTAAAAATCTGATTAGCTTTCATTAAAATTAATTAAACACTATTAAATAATTAATTGAATTAAACTTGATTCAATACAGCTCCCTTTAACTTCACTGTATTTTGAATCAGCTTCTGAGCAAGTTACAAGACTAATCTAAATTATACTAACTCACTGCATGGAATCCTGGCTCTGCTGATATCAGTGGTAAAACTTCCATGGACTACATTCAGGTCAGAATATTATTGAAATCACCTGCATCAAAGTAGTGCTCAGCACACATTTGGTGGAGGTAAAGCTCAAAGGTATCTTTCCAGCAGTAACCTAAGTCCTGATATCACCTGGGGGTTTAAGCTGCTTTAGTGAGTTTTAATTCTCATCCCTGCTGCTAAAATGATAAAATAAGGACTAAGTAGGTCTGGAGTTGTCCTGCAGAAAGAAAAACGTAAGTCTGAAGGGTTTTGCTTTTTTCTTGGTTCCAGATTTTCTGTATACTCTTTGTTTTCTCTAAATGCTTCCTTTGCAGTCCTGAGCATTACAAAACCATCAGGTGGTTTGTTAAAAGTCAGAGTTGTAAGGACAATAGACCATCAGCATTTTAACCTTGTTATTTGCCTCCTACTGTTGTGATATTTGTTTTAATACATTAGCATGGGTTTTGCACTAGCCTTAATCTTTATCAGGAGATAGCTGGATTCACATACATAAAGAACTTCCTCTGTGGCCAAGTGCAAGCCAACTTTTTTCATAGTAGCCTGCATAGTGTTGTGTTGTTCTGGATTTGTAGCTGAAATAGTTTTGATAACATACCAGTGTTTTGGCTATTGTTACCGGTGCTTGCACAACTTTAAGGCTTTCTCTGTTTAGATTTGGCTAAGCAGTCCTAAAGTGTCCTAAGCAGTCAAAAAGTTCTGTTTCACTTCTGTGCTTTGTGTTCGGGTTGGTTGGTTGGTTTTTTCGTTGGCTGGGTTTGATGTGGTTTTTTTGGCTTTTTCCTTTTTCAAAATGGAATACACAAAGTCATATTCTCTTGATATTAAGTAACTTGACTGATTAAAGGGAAAGTTGGTTTCTGAGGTTTCTTATTAAGAAATAAAAAGCATGGGGATCTGTTATATAAATAAGTATCCTGAGGTTTCTTATTAAGAAATAAAAAGCATGGGTATCTGTTATATAAATAATATAGGAACACATATATAGGCATATATGCACATATAGGAAAGCTGGTTAGACAGTATTTGTTCAAGAGCTGTATGTTTAGCTGAATAATGTATTGCCAGTATGAAGCAAATAAGATATTGCCAGGTCTGACGCTGAACAGCAATACACTTTGAACAACCTATGTAATGAATGTCCATTCTGTCATTCAGTCAGTTCTAGGAAGTGTGTTGCAAAGTAGTATGTTATTTTGGCTTAATTTTGTTTCTAATACTGTTTATCACCTCTGCATTTTTTTCTCTAATAATTTGTCATGTAGACAGGAGTATTATATCAGATATCATTAACTTTGTATAATGCTCTTGTCTCCACCTCCTTTTTGAAGCAATTTCACAAGGGGAATAAGGGAGTAAGAGTTTGTGTGTGAGAGGGAAAATTGGGGTGGAGGAGAATTGAGAATTAGAGTAAGTACTCTCACTAAGTTGAAATATTCCACCTGGGCTCAAGAAATTCCCTGATCCATGGGTGTGTACTGATTGACCTGCTGGGAGGCCAAAGTCTCCAAGTCCATCCCTCAGGTTAGCCATAGACCTGTGCAGCGACCTTCTCAGCTGGTAAGCAGGGGGAGCACTGAAGGGTGAAGAAGGCGAAAATATGTTAGGGAATAAAGGCTGCAACTGAAGATGCTATTGGGTTGAAATTCCTAGCATTAGGAAAAGGACAACTCAGTGTGCTAGATTGAAGTTGCACACAGAAATGTAACATTTGGGTTAGTGGACCCTCAGATCTATTAGTGCTGCTGCTCATGAGACTGTTTAATACTAGTCTAAAAGCTGCATTGGGATAAAAGGTATACAAAGAGCTGGTATTTTTGATTGTTAGCCAGAAAAATATACACATGAAAAAATGAGTAGTGTAACTAGTGAAAGTGGAAAATGTCTTGCCTTTCTTCTATCTAAATAACTTAATGTAAGCCACTTATTTTGAAAATGTTTTCATTACTATTGTTTTCTTCTTTTACATCAAATGTGTAACTTTTTCAGATATTTGAAATATCTTTTAATATGATTGAAACAATATATTTTATTTTTTCATTTTCTCTTGCTATTTGCTTAATTCAGCATGAGCTTATAAGTGATTTTATTGGTTATAAACCACATTTTTTGACAAACATATTATTCAACCTCCAAACTGTTTAGTCCTAAGTAGAATTCCACTGTCAAGCCCTTCTAGCATTATGAGGATTTACCTTTTTTTTTTTTTTTTTTTTTTTTTTTTTTTTACTGTATAGTAATTCTTACCATGTTGAACAATTACACGACCTTAAACACAAGAATTAATAACTTTTTTGGCTCATTTTCTCTGGAGGTTTCTTGGGAAGAGTGGTGTATGTCACTTAATTAGACACCTGGCAATGAGTAGTTCTTGTCTGGATTCTTCAGAAATTGGTGTTGGTGAAAGTCTGTTACTTTCAGGTGAAAGCTGGAACTGATTAGAGTAATAACAGGAACCTGATATGCTAGGGAAATTCTCTTTATCCTCAGAAATTGATTTGAAACTTTGGTAGGTGCTGCTGACTCCCATGCAAATAAACTGGAATTTTCCAGTTTGTTAGTAGGAAAACAAACCAATTCTATGTTGTTTCCTCATTTAAAACACTTTTTGAAGTTGCTTCTGTTGAAGGAAAGAATTAAGATATCTGATTGGTTCTGCAGATAACTATGCCACGGATTTGCACCAGTGCAGAAGTGCTGTTTTTGCTGTATTAAATGCCTACTTTTGCAATTAATTCCAAGTGTGGTGTACCTGAGTAGCAAAGCTCCCTGGTGT
The DNA here is from genome assembly GCF_000687185.1 of Egretta garzetta. NCBI lineage: Eukaryota > Metazoa > Chordata > Aves > Pelecaniformes > Ardeidae > Egretta > Egretta garzetta. Next base: position 345,487 of record NW_009259966.1, on the reverse strand, counting down.
AGTGTATTCAATATTTTTTCCCCTTCCAGCCAAATACCCAGTTCACAAATTTACAGTTTTGCAAGCATATCATCCTGTAAATTGAATCTTTTTCAGTGGGATTTCATTTAATTTGTCATGATTGATTGAGAGGGGTAAGCCAGCCAAGAGGTAGTGTAAATCTGACCTCTTTAGTGACTTTCCTTTCACTACAAACAGAAGATTTTTATCTCATATTCTCAGACCTAGTTTGATAGTTTCCATTTGTGGCTAAAAGTTAATCTTGAGTCAAGCTCCTCAGGTAGCTTGGTCTCATGTAGAAGGCTGCTGAAGATGATTTATTTAAGTGGAACCATAAAAAAAAAAAAAGTATCTAGTGATTACCAGGAAATACTTAACAGTTGCTGCGCTGGGGTATATGTGGCATTAACCCACTGCTTGAGTGGAAACTTGTGACTGGCAATTAAAAGATGTTACTGGGGGGAAAAAACACCTGTGATACAGAGGTCCTGGACTCTGAGGGAAGGTCATCTGAGAATCTTAAAAATCTCAACAAAGAGGCGTCCACCCCCTCATAAAAATTTTGCAGAAAGAATCAAATGTTTGAATCACTGGCTTACTGATCAGTATGTTTTTCTGTAAATAGCCCAAGCAATATTGTTTTTAACACACTCATTTTTTAAAATGCTATATGGCCGCTAGCACATCCTTTATAACATTCCAGTACTTATTTAATGTTTGATTTTATGTATTTACTTCAATTAATTGTTAATATTTGACCAAAGCTGGATGTTTTTATTTTTTAAGATTTTGCAAGTAAATAACATTGTGTACAGTGTTAGTAAGAAAGCCTACAACTTTTTTTAAGAAGTTGTTCTAGCTGTGCAAAAGAAATATGCCAAATATTAAAAAGTATGAAAGAAAAAAAAAAAAAAAAAAAAACCTTAAGGTATTATTTACAATGACTGAAACCTTAGCTATAGAGACATTATGGGAGGACCCAGAACAGAGGTTTCCCTCATTTAAAAACAACAACAAAAAAGGCAACATTAGAAAAACAATTTTTTTTTTTTAAGAATTCTGTAAAAACAAAGAATGTTTGTTTCATTCAATGGTGAGAAGCAGTACTATTTTATTTTTATATTATACAAAGTTATTTCAAACGTCTATCTGTGTGAAGACCTGAAGTGTTTATGAGGTGGACATGTCAGTCACTTAACAGCAATTCTGCCCATAATTTTTTTAGGAGATTATGAACTAAACAGTAAAAATAAAATATCTTCAACTGTAGTAGAATTTCAGCTTTTTTTTAGGTTGAGGAATTTTTTTGAAGTAGCTGTTACTGTCTTGACCCTCTACCAAATCTATGACAGTTTGTTAAACAAAGAAAACTGGAAATGATGGGTTTCATTATGAGAGGGGGAAGAAACTCTGATTTTGCTGCCTTTAGATATAAAATATGTTGTATCAAGACAAACATTTTATTTTTAAAATTAAGCCTTTAATCTGTTTTTGTGTTTAGGGGGTTCTGTGGTGTAAGGTCTTGGGAGGACCAGGAGTAGATAGAGGCTTAGGAGGTTTTCTGGATCTGGATGAATGTTAAACAATTTTGAACAGAAAAGAAAACACATCTGGATGTGCCACAGACACTAATCTTTCCAAATAAAAATGCATTAAATATATAAAATCTGTTAAAAGTGTCTGAAAACAGTGCTTAGGAGAATGGGCCTGAAAGGGTCTTCTAATGTTCCTGGGGATCTCTTCTGAGCTCCGAGTGCCTTGAATCAGACTTAAAACTTAAGCCATCTTTTGAGGCAAAATGTTGCTTGCCAGAGAAATCTGTATAGACCCGAAAGGCAACAATAAAACAACAGGAGGTCTTGTCTGTTTCTGTGTCATGGCTTAACCCGGCTGGCAACTAAGCACCATGCAGCCGGTCGGTCACTCCTCCCTCCCTCAGTGGGATGGGGGAGAGAATCGGGAAGAAAAAAAGGTTAGAGCCGTGGGCTGAGATAGAGACAGTTTAATAAGAGAAAATAATAATAATATGAATAATGAGAATGGTAAGAGAATATATAAAATGAATGATGCACAATGCAATTTCTCACCACCCACTGACCGATGCCCAGCCTGTCCTAAGCCTGTCCTAAGCCATGATCACTCCCCAAGCCGTGATCAGTCCCTGAGCAGCGATCACTCTCCCCGCATGACTAACAGCCCCCCCCCGCCCCGCAAGACGTTATATGTTATGCAATAGCTCTTTGGTCAGTTTGGGTTAGCTGTCCTAGCTGTGCTCCCTCGCAGCTTGTTGTGCACCTGGCCGAGCAGGAGAAGCTCAAAAAGTCCTTGAGTAGTCTGAGCACTACTTGGCAACAATTAAAAACATCAGTGTGTTATCAACATTCTTCTAGCACTAAATCCAAAACACAGCACCATACCAGCTACTAGGAAGAAAATCAACTCTGTCCCAGCAGAAACCAGGACATTCTGGTAGGAGCTTTCAGGCCAAAAGGGATGCTGGAGGCTTGGCAGTGGTGTTTGCAGATGGGTGAACCTCTGCATTTCCCTACCCTCAGCAGTTCCTGTTCCTCTGCCGCATTGGTGCTTATGGGAGCTTATTGCTTCCCTTAGACTCCATCTCTAGCCTAAACCCTGCATCCTCAGTGTCCTAAATCAGGGCACTGCAGGCTGAGGTTACATAAATTGCGGGCCTTGTATATAAAATAGTTCATAAGTACAGATTATATGGCAATTCTGCTGAATCTTCTGAAGAGTTTTGAGGCATAAACATAAAAAAGATTCCTGCCCTTTATTAGTCTCTGTTGAACATTTTAATAATTTAAGGAAGAATCTCAGTGGAACTGGTGAATTAGACTCTTGTGAATTTGAGGCTGTTTCCTAGAATGAAAAGCGGTTTGTGCATAGGAGGTTCTGAAATGTCCTAAAATTAAATAAAATTATTATATTATTTCAACTCTTTGCTTAAACTGAGACTAGTAAGTTTCATCAGTCTTGATGTCTTTTTGGGGGCACACTTAAAAGGGAAAGACTCTTAAATTTGAAAATCAATAGCTTCAGTGCTTCCCAGATATAAACATGTAAAAGCTATCTTTTCTGACAAGAGTTTGGATTTTGGTCTGATGAATTGCATTTCAGCAACATAATAAATAATCCAATACTTGTATTCTCCTACAGAGTAACATAACAATGTAAAATTTTCATGCCTTGCTTTTTTTCTCTCTTTTCAAGGAGAAAAAAGTTGAACAGATGATGTTAAGCTATCTGTTGCTAGTACGCCAGAATTGCACAACATAGTATGGAAGTATTTCTGAGTATTTATTTTCCTAATTAAGTATATAAAAAAAACTCAATGATTTTTGAAAGCATTTTTGATTTACATGGTTTCTTTAAGTAACTTATTCTATTGTTTCTGCTTCCTGATATCTTCTTTATTAACGTTTAAGAGAGCTTAATATAGTTTATACATTAGAAGCGGGGCAAATTCTATTAGAATATGAAAGTACCAATGATGTTGGTCAGCTACACAGACCATTGTAGGTGCCTTTGAGGGATTGAGTCTGTGGGTCAGCAGGTGAGTTTTAAGCATTAATCCTCTCATAATGTGTACGTGACAGCAAGGGTAGCATTTAAAGGCCACTCTATCTGTCTTCAAAAGTGAATCAGAGAGTTGACCACTTCTGTCTCAGTGAATTCTAATAAAACCAGCCTCCTAGGCACAAAAGCCTGTCTTAAAGGTAGAAAGTGACAGACATAACTAGGTCTCATTTGCAAGGAGCTGGACAACTTCACTCTCAGCATCATTTCTTTGATTCTGCTTAAATTCAAAATGCTGCCTGAGCCAATATTGCTGGTACAACAACTATCAGAATGGACTCCAAAGGCAGGTTTTCCTAGCCATTGTTGATAAGATATAAATAATAATGATGATCCTAAGTAAAAACAAAATTAGTGAACTATATGCTGCCTTTCTGTTGATATGTGCAATGTATCAGAGCACTGCAGAACAAGTAAGAAGGGCCGTGTGCATAAATTTTTCTTGTTTACCTTTACATATTAATGCTTCTTATCGAGCTACTGCAGAGGCCAAAGAAACAGAGCAAATAAAGAAGTTGTATAATCTTGTGCACAATTTTAAAAAAAACAAAACAAAACAAACCATCACCCCCTACTGCCCCAACAATCTTGAGACGCAAGATCCCACAGTATATATACAATCTTAACTTTCCTCCAGATACATGATTTTTGAGTGAGACACCTAATTACCTTTCTTCACCTCAGTCAGTCCATGGAGTTTTATCTTATTTAAGACCTCCTGAGTAGGAAATACAATGTGAATCTTGGCTGGTGTTTCTTTATCACCTTTATTAAAAAAAGTGAATGAAACTGAGAAATTATTCTAGGTAATAATGTATAAGAGACATCTCAAATAATGACTTATTTTGGTATTAATAAAATAACAATGAATAAGTGCAGTTTGTTTGGGTTTTTTTAAGAGTATGTACTGAAGTTTAATCAGTAGTGTGCCAAGAAATGTAACTGTTGCTCCACTAGTCAAGATTTCTAGTGAATATTTTTCCTACTACTGTGCTTATACAAGTGTATGGCATAATGATCACTGAGTATTACAAACATTACTTAATTCATGCTACAACATTGTCCTGGAGTTGACCTCCCCAGTTGACATTTTATTTATATTTTATTCCCTCATTATAAACAGTTAAACAAATTATGTTAAACATCACACAAGATCTGGTGCCACAGGTGGCATTAAAGTCCAGGAATGATCCCTAGAGTATTAGCTAACATGATTTTCAACATATCTGGGTCAGAGACTTGCCTGCCTTAAAACTTTTTTCTATTTTTCCCTCTGAAAAATGTGATGTACAAAGAAGGCTTTTACAAATCATTGATCTATAGAAGCAGCCCATGCTTGTCCCTGCCCCAGCATAACCCAGGGCAGCTCTGGCCTGCTTTGAGGCACTAGTAACAGCTCTAACTGGGGAATAAAAACCACAGACTGGGCAGAGGTCCATCCAGCCTGTCACACTCCCTCCAGCAGTGATGAAAACCATGTTTAAGTATGAATGGGGTAATAATATAATGACATTTCTGCTCAGATGCCCTTCCTGAATCCAGCAAACTGTGGTTCACAGATATCCTGAACCAGATGGGGTATGTTTATACCCTGTTAAGAAGTTGGGACAGATTTTTATTTTTTTCCCCATGAGTTTGCAAATATGCAAAAGGATGAGTGTGTGTATCAGCCAAAGTAATGTCTTAATGTGTTTGTGTATACATGAAAAAAAAATTGTTAAAAATTTAGATGGGTTAATTTATTTTTTACTTCTAAAAACCAGGTTCCCTGGCACTAATTTTATCATAGCAATGAAGAGTCTCTCCTGTGTGAAGGAGATCCTTTGGACACTCCCCTTTGAAACCAAACAGAGGAAGGGACAGAATAGAAGTTCTTATAGCCAGCAACATGGGTTACTATAATCTGGTATGTGTCACTGAATGATAATGTGATCCCTACGATTTATAGTCCTGGAAATATTTAAGAAATCTAGTTGCTAGTTTTTTTGTTTTGGTTTGGTTTTTTCTCCCCTTGAGGCATGAATAATAGCACAGAAGGCAAGGAGAGGAAGGTTTCTGGTAGATTTTTTGTTGTTGTTGTTTAAGAACTTGCTTCCTGAAAGTAATTTTATTAATGAACAGCAAGAAAATAATTTTGTAATACTCACCCGAAGCATGGTGTCTTTAGGCTGATGTATGCCACCTGAGAGTCTGCTTCCATCAGTTTCAGTAAGTTTCAAATTTCAATATTTTGAGAATATCACCACACTCTGTGCTGAGACATTTAGATGAGATGCAACTTAAAACAGCATAGGATAAACTGTATACAAGTGTTAGAGCTTCATTCAAGTAAAACTGTAGTTTGAACTACAGTTTTAAAAATGTTGAAGTATGGAAAGTACTATCCTGGGGGGGGAGGTATGACCATAAAGAAACCCTAAACTCTCCCCTGAGTAGAATATTATACAATAGAAAAAGACCTTTGGATATTCACTTCAGAAACTGTCTATTTCAAAGTCTAAATACATGGCTAGTGTTATCATTTTTTTTTATATAGTTTTATGTGAAGAAATCCCCCAGAGCTTAAATCTCACTTATTAAATCTTTAGCAGTTTGTTATGGGCTGAATACCGAAAGAATTAGGCATCACTTGATTAAATCAGAGTTTGAGATTGAGGATTCTTTGTTTAATTTGCAAACAAATATTCAGTTTTAGTTTAAGATTTGGAATGTCATGATTTCATTGCTTTCTAATCTGGCCAGGAGTTCATTAAACTTGATGGTCTTCAAGAAATTAGAAAACTGTGGTCACACTCCAACAAAATAAAAGATATTTTCCCAAGTGGGAATTTAGGTATTTCACTTCTAAGAACTTTTAATATTAAAACTTCATTGTATAAACATAAGCTGTTTTCCATGTTAATTAGAACATTTGTCTTGCTAATGACTTAAATGATATTTTAATTAGAGTTGAATAATCACTGAGGTATGAGCAGACTTGAACTTAGGACTTTTTTTCTAATGATTCTTTCAATTTTGTTCTTATACAAGACTTGCTTGTTTTATGTTATCCTGCCTGTAAAAGGAAGCAAAAAATTTATGAGAAAATGCTATTTTCTTAAATTTTTCTGATTTGGGGTCTAATCACCTGCCTCCCTTCCCAGTAATCCAAAAGAAGTGAGAATCCTCAGTAGCGCCTCTGCTTTGTTGTATTCCCTTTCTTCTTCATCATCCTGCATCTTCCTGTTCTTCAACAGCTGCTGTCAAGAATCTGGCCCTTAAATTGTCACATGGCTTGGCAGCATTTCTTTGGTGGAAATGCTAATGCAAGCTGTTCCTGCTCTTAGCTTCTGCACTGGTTTCACAGCTGTCTTGTATAACTATTTACAGGTGCCATTTCATGACTGGGATGAGGTTTTCATACATTAATCTAAAATATGTTGCTATAGCACCATAGTGACTGCTCAAGACAAAACCTGTAAATTTTTAGGGATATTTTACTTAATAAGATGGCATGCAGTGAAAATGCCTTGAAGAAAGAAAGACCTGATAGAAATTTTGGGCGTGATTTGCTTGAAAGCACAGAATAAAAATTGTTCTAAACGGATTACTTTTTCATAATATTGACATGCTTTTAACAAAAGATTCTTGCCTTGCAAAGGGAAAGAAACAGAGAGGGTTACCAACCACACCATACAGCATTTTATACTACTCCAGGAATTATGTGAGTTTATGTTATTTAAAACAGAACTTAAAACTTCTGCCTTCCTTCAATGGGTAGGTAGCCAGCCAAAAAAAACCAAAAAAAATTTAGTCAGTTACAATCTTGTTACCAGATCAGTTACCAGAATCTACTGTGTCTTAGACTACATGGTTTATGAGACTGTACTGAAGTCAATAACTTCTCAACAACCAGGCTGCACTAAGAGTCAGGACTAGAGTCCAGTTTCCAGTCTTTCCAGTTTCCAGTCTTTCCTTCATGAAGACCACATAATATGCATTAGAAACTACCATTGCATTGACTAGAATTTTATTATCTAACATGATTAACTTTTCTTCTAAAGACATAATTGTCATTCTGTATTAAACTTGTAGAAGTCCATATAATAAAGATGTCTTTTTGGATGTGTACAGGTGCATTAAAAAACCCCCCTGTGTATTCATGATGCTCAGATCACTAGGCAGCACTGCAATTCCGGTGCAGTATTTTTTTTTTTTTTTTTTTCTGATTAAGTACCTTCCAAGTGATGCTGATTCCGCGGGTCAAATTCTGCTATTAGTGGCAAGATGTCTAAACTGGAGTCACCAAAACAGGAAAAAGTAGTTGTGTTATCGTAGTCCCACTTTTCAGCTCAGAACCCAGTCCACTAAACAGACCTAACCTTATACAACTAAATACCATGGACTTTCAAAGGACTATGATAACACTTTATCATATCTGTAATACAAAAATAATTTCATCTGATACTGTAATCTTCAGGGTGGAAAACTGCAGCTCTTTAATAGCACACAGAAACGTTATACAACAGTTTTTGTACAGGAAATGAAAAGCAAAGTCTTATCCAGATAAAACTGTGAGGAAAATACAGATAGAAAATTATCACTTGTGATTGAATTTGGCAAGGACAGGGAGGATAACTCTACTCTTATGAAGAGTGCCATGGACCCGAGTTGGCTGTATTGCCCAATTACTGTACAGATAGACTCATTAATGGAAGATTACAGCAATCAAATATACTTCTCTTTTTAATTTTACTAATGTATCTAGTCTCCTACCATGAGTTCCTGTGGTCACAAATCGAAAGTTTTACTGGGGAGAAAAAAAGTATTCTTTTTGTTCTCTTTCATAAATTAAGTTTTGTGAATGTTAATTCTGTGCCTCTGGCAGCAGTGCAAGAGGAAGCACACGGGGGTTTTTTTTGGAGTCTATCACTCAATAGTGGCTGTTCTCCTGTAGAGCCAAAAAAATCAATCGCTGCTCAAAATGCCCATGCAGACAGAAGAATGCATTGTGTGTCTTGCTAGTTAATATGTCTATCTGATGAAAAAAAAAAAAAATCAATACATTTTTCTTAAAAAGGGTTACTGCAAGAGGAGAAAGTAGTTTATCTCTGTCTGATTGATGAAACTACATCAAAGTCAGTTATCCACCATTAAGTTCCATATTTATCCTAGTCACCCTTCAGACTGCTGAAGTTCAGTGTTAGGGCAGTACTTCCATTATAACATAAGCCAAAGTTGAGAGCTCTTAGAAAACTCAGAGAATTGGAAAGTTTTATTAAAATAAATGTTTGAAAGAGAAGCATGGGAGATCTAAATAAATATAAAAATCAAAGGGCTCTAAAGGCCTGAAAAGAAGACAGAACTTTGGCAGGCTGAGGTTACTGTATTTCTCAGGAGATGATATATTGATGTTTTTTCCAACAGCCTGCAGTCCCAGGACTTTTATTCTTTTGAATCTCAAACTCACCGTTGCTCCAGAGAGACTTGGTGTCTTCCATTCATTTTTTACTGGACAAAACTATTTACAAACCAAAAAATGGAGGTTAAAGAAAGTTACTTATATTTCTGGAGTGCAATTGGCTTAGCTTTAAGCTCCCTGCACAAATATGCTCTAAGCCTTGGTATATAATTTTTATTGTGGAAAATATAAAAATAGAGGAGTTGACAAAGATGGTGAGTCTTTTTCTGAAGGGAAAGTCAGGCTGGTTGGTTGGTTTTATCACAGGCTGGCTTCTCACTGAAAGAAATCATCCATTGTGAAACAACATCCTGTAACAGATAATCAGATTCCTTCTTCAGGAAAACAGAAGGGAGTTATTTCCTCCAGCTTAATCTGAATTCCAGGTAAGGTAAGGGAGTTCCTACCCATACTTAGTGACCACTGGCAATAATCCATTATTGGTAGGCTTCTCAGGTCGATTCCCTCTAAAGATTACTTTCTCAGCGTTTCCTTTCTTTCTGACCTCCTCTAACTATGTTTGTACCAGAGCTGCAAAATTGGCTTCTCTGCTGGCTGTACATATTCTCCCTGAACAAGATATTCAGAGGTCTGAAGCCTGATTTATTTTTTTTTCCTCCCTAGATTAGCAGTGTGAATTTTTTTTATTTTTTTAGTCTGTTACATTTTACTGTTACTTCCCTTTTATCCCTATCAACGTGTAAATACTTCTTCTTGTTGATGACTTCTCACAGCAAGCACTGCTTCTAGGCAAATGTTATTTGCTGTTATGACATCCAGTCCAGCCCCATCACTTGAAAAGGTATGCAAGTAGGAACAGATAGAACTAGGTCCAGACTGATCTTGTAAGTGTTAATATTACCTGCAACTAGCCAATTTGCCAAGCAAAGATGAGAACTGAACAAGTTCCATGAGAATTTTTTTTTTATACAATTTCAGACATTACAATATTCCCTTTACAGATTTACACAGTGAAGTTTCTACCCAACAAGGATGTTAGCAAAGCTGTTATGTTTGTCAAAGAGATTGAATGACAGAGCTGTGTAGAGGAGTTTCCTCTTTCCCAGCTCTCTGACATAATGAGAGTTTTGTGGTCCGATTGTCAACACCAAATATCTTTTACCACAGAATAAAAATACAAAAAGAAAGCTAAACAGTGAGATAAACTGTGGATGGTGAAGGACCATTTGTTTGTCAGTTGGGAAGTATCACTGAGCTTTTAAAGGTTGATCCAAGCCGATTAAAATCAATAAAAACACCCCCAGTAATTTTTACATGCTTTGCATCTGTCTTCTATTAGTTTTAATTTGTTCCATAGGCTAAACTGACATGCAAAAAGACCTGGACAAAATCCATTTGCCTTCAATCCCTATCAAAAAAAAATATCTATGATTGGAAAACTTCCTGGAACGGTCAGCTTTTTTCCTTCCTTGATATTTCTTTGAAAGTTCAATAGCATTCCCCTTTTCCCAGAAGATTTTGCCCTAATCCTTTTCTTGTTTTTGTGTTCCTGACATTGTCTCCCAAGAAAATCTGGAGTCTTAGTAGGACTAATATTATTTAATAAACCACTTCATACTGATTAGGACTGCTAATCTCCAGTTCAATGTCCCAATGTACATTTGTTGAAGACCTACTCCCACATTTGCTATATATTTTTTGTGATCTGCTGTGCAGCAATGCAACTGAAAGTATGTCTTTTCTCCTTAACCTGTGTATTTATTTTTTCTCCCCTTTGGCCTCTGTCCTAATGCGTCTACTTCTTCTGTCAGACCCAGAAAATGCCTAAATTCACTGTTTTCCTTCCTTCGTGTTGTGTAGCTTTTGGTATTGTTGAGCGAAATGGCTATGTAGAGTAATGTGGGATAGAGTATTATATAAGAAAGTGCTTTTTACAAATAAGCCCTTGTACTGTACAAAGTTGTGCTACATGGGAAATAGCTAATGGTAATGATGATAGGAAACACAAAGGAGGAGGAGAGAAAAACAAGGAAAGCAAAAATTAACTCACATATTTGAAAGCCTCCCTAGTCTAGTATGAGCCACCCAAATGTAAAATTACATCAGAAACTATCATTGCAAACATTGTTTTTAATTAGTAACAGACACATTAATTGTGATGATGTATCTATTTATCTCTCAACAAAATAGGTAAATCATAAATTCTATTCATCTTTCTCATTCTAACTGCTCTTTTTTGAGTGCATGAATAAGCTACCTCTTAATTTATTTTAGTTATGTTAATAAATAGCTATTAGACTACAGTGAAGCTATTTGTTAGCCAGAGCTGATATATTATTTAGAGATTGTAATAACCCTAAACTTTCTCATTATTATCAATCTCAATAGACACAGATCTGCAGAGATATGAATGGGTTTCTACAAAACATTAAAGCCTGTAAATTTCAGAGCTGCCAGCTACAGCCTGAGCTGTTGTAGATCCACAACCCTCCAGTAAGGCCAACCTCTTTGCCCAGTCAGCTGTAAGTTAAGGCCTACATTTGTGATTAAGAAAGGATAACTTCTCACTGCACTCCAATAAAACTGTCCAATAGAAAAGAGGGAGGATAAAATTATTAGAAAACTATTTTCAGAGGGACTGGAACTTTCCAGCAAGAGCTAGGCTCTTAAAGAATGTGGTTCCATGAACAGACATTGTTCTCTGCTGCTTTTTGTCTTGATTGAACCAAAAATTTGGAATCTGAAACAGCTCAGCTGCTCCCTGTACCCAGGGGTTTCTAAATCATGCTAGCCTTGTACAATGAGCTCTGCTTCAGAGAGAGTGGGGAGCCATCTGGCACTTTCTCTGAGAACAGGCTGTCCTTACTGCCCACCAAAAGCCTGGCAACCTATATATCCTATAAAGCATATGGTATCACCCCTTTTAGGCTGACAGATCAGAGCATGCTTTGTCTTCTTGTGAACACTGCCACTGTAAGACATTACGATCTACATGCAACAGACTCATGACATGTAGGTATAGCCATGTTCTTGTTGATATCCAACCATGCATGCTTGGTCTAAGGCTAAAAGACAATTATGATGATCCTGTCATGGGAATGGCTAAAGGTGTGCTCATTCCTCTTTAGATATTAAGTAACTTTGGTCTTTAGTAGTGGTCTACATTTGTCAGGTTCAGGTCATATACAATATGGATAACTTGAGGTACCCGACTATTAAGTAGCTAGTATTTATCAAATACCATGCTTCCTACCATGCTGGCCTCCCATCTCCTAGTTCAAAAACCTTATTCAACACGCTAACAGTCTGAGATGGGACTCCTTCACTCCTCTTATGAAGTTCTACTATGAAATTATTAATGACAGAAACAGAACAATGGAGCAGATTCTTTTACCAAATGGACACAGGACATCTAAGGTAGATTTCCATCCTTGCTCCAGTTTACTTTACCTAGGTATAAAGCAACTTTTCTTGTGTTTAGTTTGTTTTCCCCTTCCTGCCCCATGTATTTTAAACATGGCTAAAAAATACACATTTTGCTGAAAGCATCAGGAAAAGATGATTTGGGAGATGATGATTCATGCTTAGGAAAGCCAGCTGACAAGGCTTTTGCCGGTGGCAGCCAATGATTCCAGCACCTCCTCCACAACACATTCAGAAATTTAGCAGGAGTAAGGGTGCTAACTCTCTGCAGTTTAAGACATAGGATAGGTATGAGGCAGAATACGTTTTATCTAAAAGTGGGATGAGTGGAGATGTGCAATATGAGGGAGGAAAGGTCAAGAACTGTGAGATGGAAAAGTTGATTGAAGGATGCAATGTGTAGGAGGTAGATGAGTGAGGAGTGGGGCGGCGGGTGGGGAGAGGAGGTAAGAAGTAATCTTCATGCACTAAAATACATTTACACAGAAACGAGAGGTTGTCTTGTATTCAGGGTCACTCTATTTTTAGGGAATTCAGTATTTAATAGAAAATGCAATTTGAGGTACAAATTCTCATTCATCCTTTTGAAATCTTCATTCTCTGTAGATATTGAATTCCTCTCACAGTAACTGCCAGGCTTCTGTTCCTGCACAGGGAATGTGTACGAGGGTTTCATCTGTCAGCTGATATATTTGGGGATAGGATAAGGTCAGAGTAGGAAGAGAAAGGGTGGATTTCATATACTGAATAGAAAATGCAAATAAAGATTTAGAAAAATAACTTCAGAAGTTATTGCAGGCACATTTGGTAATGTGTATAGACACAGTAAATACTGCATTATATTAGAGCAAGAAGGTTCAGTGTGGCTCTTGAAACAGCAAGTATTTCCAGAGATGATCAAAAGAATAAAAAAATTAACACTGATTCTTAAAGATCTGTTTAATTTATCAGAGCTGTAGTCTCGCTAGTGAAATTCTTTTAGCCTAAATGTTAGAGCCTTAGAGTAGGAAATTGTATTTTCTGCACAGTTATTGCATGGCTGTGATTCTTGGATGTTTCTTTCTCAGCTTCCCCTGTTTGCTGTCCTTCCTGCCTTCCTCCTCATATATATATATTTTGATTATGCTCTGATTAGGATATGAGTTTAATATATGTACTTACATAATGTCCAGCACATTAAGATCCTTGTCTAAATAAGGCCTTTAATATTATAATTCTTAATAATTCCATGTAACAAAAAACCTGCAGAAGTTATGCCATGAAGGTTGCGATAGGGGGAGGGGAGTGTGCGTGTGTGTCACAGATCAGAGCAGAGTAACTCTTTGCTACAAATGCTTCTCTACCAGGATCAATTATATATCTGCATAGCCTCATGTGGCTATTCAACAACTGATGAATGTACACTGGGCCTACTCCAAAACAACTTATTATTGATCTGGAGCAAATGTGCAGAAAGACATCCTACCGTTTAACAAACTGATGCCATGCTGGTTAGTACAAGTATCACTATGCTAACCTTCTTTCTCGGCTGATTTTAACCTTCTGCATCTATTGCAGAGTTAATTGTTTCTCATCTACCCATATTGGTGGAAGATCTTGTGAAATCCATTTAAATTAGGTTGCTAGAGCCTTATTTAGTACATTTACCTTTGTGAAAACTTGTAGACTCATTTTTGTCAATAGGAGAGGCTCTTAGCTAGTGGCCTGGTTTTGAGCAGGCCTGCTTCATGTGGAGTGTGCCCATGCTACAGATTCAAGGGTGCTGCTCTGCAGCAGGTGTGCTGATAGGTGGTGGCACTAAGAAAATTTCCCTGGGATATTTGAGGGTTGACTGTAGCTTGCATTTGCCTGCTTCTTCCTCTTGTGAATGTGACTTTCTTGAAAAGCAATGTTTTTCAGAGACTGAACCTGTTATCCTTGGTTGGAAAATCCCTTGGAATGTGAAAAAGGACAGCATTCTCTGTGTATTCTCTACAAATTACCCACACTGGACTTCTGGTATCAGGGGGAGCTGTGTGCTAACTGTAGTTGAAAAAACTAGAGCATCTAGAGGAAATGTCTTTACTATCTAAGCAGTGTACCAGGTAGGTGGGACTAAACATACTAGTGTAAAGCTGTAAACAAGGTCGGAGTTCAGCTTCCCTGTTTGTTTGGGCTTTGGAAGTGGAGCGTGCATCTTGGTTTTTGTTTGGTTTTGTTGGGTTTTGGGGGTTATTTTTTTGGTAGGGTTTTTTTTCCTGAATAGATCCGATTTTCTGCTGCTTTTTGCCTTGTAAGTTTCTTACTCTGAGTTTGCACAGCCTACTGGTGATGCATTAGTCCTGTGCTCTGAAATTATTTAATTTTTTCCCCCTTCTATAATCAGATTAAATATTTATACACAGATAGTGAGGGATCAGACCCTTTGATATTAGATCTTATTTTTTGAGATGAGCTCTACACGTTATGCAGCCGTTTCAGCTTTGCAAAGAAAATATAATGAAGTATTACATAAAAGGTTAGTATTTTACTCCTGCTTTAGAAAGCATGTCAGTAAAGAGTTAGCAGTCCTTTGCCTTGTAGCAGGTAGAATCATGCAGTATTTATTTCATGGTTGCCTAAAACTGCCCACATAGTTTCTGTTTTTCAGGACTGACTAGTTCTACATAGTTCCTTCACTGTGGAAGAGAAATTCAGGTTATGAATTGCTCTTAAAAGAAGCCCAGTGCTGTGTTTTAGATAAAACTATATAGTTATTTCTTGCATTGACATGCTCTTGTGATCATGGCCTCTCTGAACACTGACCGGGAACTGATAGCTTGTAGGATAATTTCTTCATGGTGTATGGCTGCTATGGGACATCAGCATCACCCCCAGGGTGAGAACAAAGGTCCTTTTGACAAGTGGTTTGGCCCAGAGGACCATGGCACTTCTCACAGCCCCCATTCCTCAGGCTTTTCAGAAGGGCAAATTAAAGTAGTTTCCAGGAATTTCCAACTCGGATATGCTGCTATGTCTTTGTTTGGCGGTGGGCAGCCTGACAGGCACCATGGGAGCTGCACACAGACATGCTTTGCTGTGGATCCTGCACCCAGTGTGCCTCAGCCACAGGCAGAGGTTGGGAAAGTTTAATCCTTTGACAAAAGGGAGCAGGCTAATGGCATGGGACTCCTGAGTTTGTTCCGAGAGTCATTATACATTCCACTAGCTCCTCACCTGCGGGATTTTCGTCTTGTCATTCTCTAGAGCACCTCTGCTCGAGAGCACGGATTCAGGTACATTGGATGAGAACACCTTTCCTTTCTGGGAGAATGAATTGAGTTCTCAGGAATGCTTTGTCTCTATTGCTTATAATGAGAACATTATATCTTTCTAGGTTAGGAATATACTGGCTTTTCAGTCATCTTGGTTTGAAAAAGTAAAGCCACTTTGAAAAATAGTTGATCTGGGTGGATTTTAAGGGGGTGAGAAAGCTGGATATCTGGGGTATTGACTGTAGGTGCCCAGGACTGGCAGGGAGGGCAAAACGCTGGGCAGTCAGAGAGGAATGAGGGGGGAAGAGTGCAAGAAACAGCCCTACGAGCCCCAAGGGGAGAGAGGGAGGAGGAGGGGGAGGAGGTAAACCAGGTATCAGAGCAGGGATTCCCCTGCAGCCCCTTGAAAATTCCGTGGTGGAGCAGGTGTTTCCCTGCAGCCTGTAGAGACTGACCCCCAATGGTGCAGATGTCTACACCACAGCCCATGGAGGACCCCACGCTGGAGCAGATAGATGTGCCCTGAAGGTAGCTGCAGCCCACGGAGACCCCACACAGGAGCAGGTTTATCCTGAAGGACTGCAGCCCATGGGAAGGACCCACGCTGGAGCAGGCGAAAAGTATGAGGAGGAATGAGCTGCAGAGAGGAGCTAAGTCAAGCTAACCCCTAAGTCAAGTCTATCTCAATCCACAAGCTTTTTAATTTTATTTTTCTCCCCCTGTTCTTCTGAGGAGGGGGAGCGAGAGAGCAGCTGGGTGGACATTTGGCAGCCAGAAAAGGTGAACCCATCACAAGAGAGAAGTCTTGCAAACATCTTTATGCATCTTAGTTGCATAATAATGCAATTCTGTTTTGCTATTCTCTCTATTACTGTGCTTCAATGCAATTAATGGTATCAAATTGGCCAAATTACACAGGAATTATTTGCGTGCAGAGAATTGATTGTTTGAGGGGGGGGAAAGGGGGAGCTAAGTCTCAAATCTAGATGAGATAATTTACTCCATGCATGAAAATATTAATACATAAGTTCTTTCAGAAGCAATGGGTCACTCCATAAACTGTTCCTTTTCAGGATATTTTTGCTTGGGAAATGTTGCTTGTCTATAACTTAGCTCTCCCTGATCCTCTTTCAGTCAATATATGCTTTCTACTGATGCAGAAAAACAGGACACAATGTACCTAACAAACTAGGAAAATTATGAAATTGTCATTGTATAGATCATGGTGTAAGACAGAGATGTTCTAATTGTACTAGAAAAACTCTGAACAGTTATCTCTTCAGAAATTTGTATGTGCCTACAAAAATCTGTGCTTACCTATTATTCTATTTAAAAGCATATATGCTAACAAATATAGCAAAAGAACCTGATCTTCTGTGACTTGATATTCAGTAAGAGGCTAGTCTCATACAGATTGGTTTATCAAATTCTGTATGATCTAATGGTAGGAAACAGTACAAAGAAATGAAGGCAATCAAGCAAAAGTGACCTCTTACGTGTCCAAAACCCATCAAGGGAATACTACAAAAGACTAAGAAAGTAACGGGAAGTGACCTAGTGACTCAGGTATCAGAGAAATGTTTTAGCTTTTGGTGGTGTTTTTTTATATGTATTTGTGGCTACACTCTTAAAGCTATCAGAACTTCAAGACATGGGAAAGTTACAATCTGAAGAGAATGCAACTACTACCATGGCACAGAAAAAATGAATTTCTGGATTTGTTTCTGAAAACCACATGGTTAGTTTTATATAGTCAACATAGCTGTAGTTGTTGCACTAAATCTATGCATAATTCTGTTAGCTTCAGTTTAGATACAAGACTGAACTGGTACATAAAGCATAGTGCAGGTAACTGTAAAGTGGTACACATGGGGAAAGGTGATCCTAGCTTCACAAATAAAATGATGAGCTCTGAGCTGACTGTAGCCTCTCAAGAGCAAGGTTTTGGAACTCTGATAGAAAATTCCACAAAAAAATCAGCTCAGATATCATAATCTAAACCCACAAATCTAATGAAAGAAACTATTAGAAAGGAACTAGGGGCAAGGTAGAAAACATAATTATCTTTCTGTATGAGTTGATGGTTTTCTCCCATGTTGAATACTGTGCAGGGAGTCTGGTCTCACCATCTCAAAAAAGATATCTCAGAATCATAGAGTAATTTGGGTTGGAAAGGACCTCCAGAGGTCTCTAGTCCAATCCCCTCCTCAAAGCAGGTCCAAGGGACCTGAGGTTGCTCAGGGACTTGCCCAGTTGAGTCCTGACTGCTTCCAAGGATGGAAATTCAACACATTTCCTGGGCAACCTGATCTAATTAGACCTGGTTCGAGCAGGGAGGGTTGACTAATTATACGCCCCTTTCAACTCAAATTATTCTGTGACTCTAGAAGGTGCAGTGAAGGACAGGAAGGATGAGCAATTCTGTATGAGAAGTACTTGGATGGGCTATAACTCTTCAGCTCAGTAAAGGGATATGATACTTTCCTACAAAGTCATTACTGGCATGGAGAAGGTGAGTGGCAATTGATGCTCCTATTTTCTCCCAATATAGCAATCAGTGGAAACCAGATTCTAACGGAAAAAGAGGAGATGGCTCCCCATGGAATGAGCAATAAATTTGTGGATAATCTTGACAAAAGACAGTCATTCATTTATAGGGGCTCGGGGTAGATTGGACAAATGCCTGGAAGAAAAACAGTTTAGACACAACAAGCCGAGTGGAAGAGTAGGTGTGACCAGAGACCGAGAAAGTATTAGTTGGAAAGGACCGTAGTTTATACTTTCCTGTTCTTCTTGTTCCTTAGATGCCTCCTTGTGGCCACTCTGCACTGTTGTTATTGGGGGTTTAGGAAGTATTTTATTGATGGAAATAGCAAATCAACCAGTCTCTAAGCTTGCATATTCCTCAGGGAATATGTTATATGTATAGTATGTGCACATGAATAAAGAGCTTTGCTAAGGTGTGTTGGGGCAGGATGGTGCAGCATCTTTACTAGCTACAATATAACCTCAGTTATGCCAGTTTATCTATTGACTGGCACTTATGCTGAATGCAAGACGGGAACTTCCCAACTTAGAAAGAGAGGGGGGAAAAACCTTAGCCTCTTCCTTGCCCCAGAAAATAATTTTTAAAAGTAAACATTATGTTAAGTGCCTGGTGTCAGGCACTTAAAGTGGCAGCAAAAGTGTTTTTTGCTGGGATTTGGAGTAGTAAAGAATGGTGAAAGGCAGAAGCTCTTTTAGCTGGTACTTCTGCTGAAGGCACAGTCTTTCAAAATGGGACCATGAATTCAGGGTGGGCTCTGTGTATGGGTTACATTTGGCTGCTTTAGAGTGTAGGATAATGAAGGAGAAAATGTTCACCTCACATGATAGTTTGTAATATGGAGCTTCTGAGGGAAAATGACAGATTAAATATTTGGTGAGTAAAATAATTAGGAATGGCTACTGGCACACTGTAGAATAAAGCAGTGCCAATATGACAGAGTACCAATATGTTCTCCAATTGTATTCTGTAACATATCTCACTTGTCCCAGGTTCTACTTTATCAAAATACTCCTTCCATCTTCAGGGGGAAAAAAAAAAAAAGACTATGAGGTATGGGCTTGTTGTACCAATTGTATAATAGATAACTATTGTAAAAATTATTTTTTTTTCTTCAGGAGCACCCAGGTGGAGGAGGTGAGTTGTGTTGGGTTTTTTGTTTGCCTGTAAGATAGTAGAACCACTATCCTGTATCTATAGACATGTAGGAAAGAATTTTATTTATTTTAATGAAAGCAGAGTCAGACCCTGCATTTGGAAGCAAAAATTCATACCGTAAAAGCACAATTTATAGATTTTCCTTCTGGATTTTTTCCTATCTGTAGTTTCTAGTAATTCTCAACCTGTAGTGAAATTCTACTTGATGCATTAAATCAGCTGTAGGGTTGTTTTGTTTTGGTTTTTTTTAATCTCCATATCTTCACATAGCATGAAATTTTGTAATACAGTGTTTAAAGCTCTTGTGCTTAGGGGTTGTGTATTAACGTCAAAATGCAGATTATTAACCCTGAGTGATTTAATATTCACATTAACTTGGAAGAATACCTTAGCAATCTCAGGAATAAAAAGGATTTACGATTTTCAGTAACTCTAGTTAATCATACTAGATATCATTAGTGTTGAACTCAGAAAATAAGTAGTTCTTTTTTATTGTTATTATTTTAAATGCAACATTTAAAACAATTTTGCTTCATTGAGTTATTTATGAAGTGTAAGACAACTGAAGGGTTAAATTCTTCAGAATTCAGACCCAGACGCATCTCGCCAGACTAGACTATTGTGTATATTTTGATGCACATTTTAAAGCAGATATTCTCATACATTTGAGAACACGCTAATTCTATTCTTATGTCAGGCACAAGCTACTTTTTGGGCTGTGTCTCCCTCCAGAGGCACTTTTATAAGAATGTGTGCCCATTTTCTGACTTTATGGAACTGAATGAAAACAGGAACATTATGCCTAGTTAACAGTGTAAGAGTTAATTATTTATCCAGCATAATATTTTCTTAACATGCTGAGGACATTTTGAACATGTTTACTTCCTTTTGGAAGAAAAAAAGAAGAAATTAAAAAAAGATAAATGGAACATTGGGAAAAGACAAACTGCAACTAAAGGGATAGAAGAAGGTATTGTTTGTGGTAAGGATGCAGTAAAGCATCTCACTTTCTGTTACCTGTGGAGAGAAGTATTCATTTACAAAACTCTGTACAAAACCAGTATAGAGTATAGTACTCTCTATGCAGACAGGAATGCTTCTTTTCATTCCCTTCCTGACACTGTTGTCCCAAACACATCAAAGACAGCAAGGATCACAGATCTGCTGATCATGAGTGAGCAACTAGTGAAAGGTAGGGAGTTCAGGACCTGCCAGGGGCAACTGGCTTGGGTCCTGGAAAATGCTAAGCAGCTCACTCAGACTGAGGAGGGCAATTCCAGTGATCATAGTTACTGCCACGCCACCTTGCTGGCCCAGCAGAGTTATTCTTAGAAGTCAAGAATATTGCAGAAATTTGCAGGCTGCAAAATTGAAGTTTAGCCATACGTTATTAAAATCAAGGTCATAGCAGGGACAAAGGTTGTCCTTTCATGCAAGTCCCTTCTAATTAGAGTACTGTGGTGTGTCTGACTTTTACTCTTCCAGACATGTATCTCTGTCTACTGAATATAAACACAATATATTACATTTTTGGGTTCCAAAACAAATGCCACACCACCGAATGTCTTTTGACTGAAGCATAAATCTCTGTTTCACCCAGTGTGATCAGCTGGCCTCCAAATCCCCTTCAAGGACTGTTTGCCTGTTCTGTGTCTAAGGCAGAGCTTAGCCAAAGAAAGATCCTGGAAATTCCTGGTTTAGTTTGAAGAAAGCTCAGACTCAGTGTGGCATGTGCTTAATTATGTTGTTTTATGTAAGAGCTAGAAGCTGTGTGTGAACATGCACTACTTGAGGGTGAAATGCCTAAGACCTAGTGCTCTCTCCATGGCACAGACTAGTTGTGTGTCACCTTGTGTAAATTGTATAATTGCCCTGTCTCTTTAGTACTTGATTTTTAAATAGTCACAGCTTAGCAAGAGAGTGTTATAGGTCCTTCAGACCCAGCGGATGTCCTTTTTGATCTGTGAAAGGGGTGCATGAACGCCTACAACTTAGTGTGGGGAAGGAAAGAGATGGTTTGTTCAACAGGAGAAGTCAAGTGTCCCCCCAACACAAGCCTCTGTCCCCAGAGCAATGGCACCACACAGAGATTGCAAAGAAAAGACTAGAACTGGCAAGCCTGTTAAAGTAAAATAGTCTAGTGAGCTCTTGGAGATAAATGGCATGGTTTCAAAGAAGAAAAGAAGAAGACAATTGATGGTGGGATGTGCCTAAGTGGCTTAGACATAAATGAACACTAATTTGGGTTTGAATATGTTGCCACTCCCAGGCCCCGTGATGATTGTTTTCTGCTACTGAGAATCCATGCAGTCTAGTACTATTGTATATTCTGTCTAGTGTTACTGTCCTTCAATTACATGTCTTAGAAATGCAATTAGGTGCATCGGTTTTGTATTTATTTACATGTTCACTTTCTAAAATGTCCACCTCCTGATTATGAAAACAACAGTAGAGATTTTTGAACACATATCTTGGATTCAGTAATTTAGATACATTTATTTCCCTCAGCAAATGGTCAGGAAATCATAGTTTTCAGCTGAAATTACATGTAACAGCTTAGGGCAACATGCTTCTATGCATACACTGCTTGGGCATAGAAAGACTCACCAGCTGCGTCATGGGTATGTTGTTAAATATTTGCTGTCACAGTTGGTATCAATAAACTAAAGTTTAAAAGCAAGGCTTTCTTATTCTAAATATGCCTTTAGCTCCTGGCTTGTTGACCTTCTTTTTGTCTTGTTTTTCCTGTTTCTCACTCTCCTCTCTAAAGCAATGTATCACTGCAGCAAACAGCTCATCACAGCTGTCACTCTAAGAACTTTCTGGAATTGTGAAATTTTGATGTCTCAGCAAATCAGACAGTACTTTCAATTTAGTACGTGGCAGATTGCTTTTTAGAAGGGAGTGGAAGACTTTGTAATGGAATATGGAACCCTTCAGCTGCTTAAATCTATTTCAGGCTTATAGTGACAGAAAATTCATTACTAGCTCTATTGTGAATAAGTGCAATATTTGGAGAAAAGGAGGTCTCTCTGTTTTTCTTCCCCCACCATACTCAGAAATTCGAACAGATATCACTGAATTCAGTTCTTTTAACGTTAGCCAACAGTTGCCTAACTTTGAAGTATTTTAACTAATGATTATGTTCTTTCCATCCTTTCAGTTCAGGTATGGATTCCTAAATGTCTGGGAATTGAGCAATGTCAGTTCTGAGTTGGACCTAAGAAGCACAGATAATATTCCCCTTCATAATTAAAAGGGCTGAAGTCACAGTTTATCATGGGTTCAGGGAGCAAGTGTAAAATCTGATGTTTGTGTTTATATAGGTCCTTGCATGAGCCACTGCCCATCACTACCCTGAGCACTCTCAAGGTCATTGCATTAATGCAGAGTTCTCTGTTCCACCCAGTTCCTTGTATGAATGTGTAGCTGTTTTAGTACTTTTCCTTCCATATATTTCCTTTAGGATATTTTATTCAATTTTGGCACTTTTTTCTTCAACATTTCCTCAAATTTTGAGGAACTTTGATCAGCTGTATTCATTAGTCAAGCACAGTTGGTTTTCCTTGATTTTAACCAAGGAGATTGTGGGTTTGCCTTCCAGATTTGTGTCTCTAGTATGTTTAAGGTGCTCTGAGTTTCGAGACTACATATGGTATGCTCAGATGATGGAGAAGAAAAATGAGTAATACAAATTAGGACTGATATTAATTTATTTCCCAGTAAGGTCTTCCTGAACATGCTAACATGTTTAACTACTCTTTTCCCAAGAGTGGATACTTGGATCTGGGAGAGAGAAATGAGTTCTGTACTGGGTTATATGATTCATTTTTCAAAAGGGCTTTGCTGATCATGAGATTGTGTTGAGCCACTTTCCAATTCCAAATGAAGATAATTCTGGAGAATTGTATGAAGCTGATCCCATTCTTCTTCATGTACTACTGCTTTTGTATTTATTTATGCAAAGATAAAAATGAGGATTGGTAGTGTGAACTCTGCCATTAGTGTTCAAGAATACCTACTGTTGTTTTGTTGCATCTCCTTTTCTTATGTTTTTAC
Source organism: Egretta garzetta (assembly GCF_000687185.1). NCBI lineage: Eukaryota > Metazoa > Chordata > Aves > Pelecaniformes > Ardeidae > Egretta > Egretta garzetta. Next base: position 322,074 of record NW_009259966.1, on the reverse strand, counting down.
AGTTATTTTTTTTAAGAGATGTATTTATTTACTTAATAGACCCACTCATCTTTGCAGAAGTCATTGGGTTTGCATGAAGTCAAGAATCTGTCTTTGTGTACAATGAATCATCAAAAATATGTTTGTCATATACATTTTAAAAGACTGCATAAAAACATTTGCATAATACAATCATAATAAAGCTACTGCACTGTGATCCATCACGTCAGCTCTCAAATACTCTCAGCAGGGTTTATGCTCTTTTTGCTACAGAAAGAGAAAATTAATTTACTAAACTGATCTTATCTCCCTACTTGGTGCTAAAATGTACAATGCTCATATTTTTTTCCAAATCTATGAAATGAGAAGTATGTTTATACTTCTTAAATTTTATTAGTTTTCTTCTTACACAGCATCCCATTTTGTACATCTGCTGAGACCATCTCTTCACATCTAATTTTTTGCAGAACTTGGGGAGCTTTATGGACTTGATTGATTTCACCCATTTTCACAAAAAGAATGGAAACCCATGGAAAGACAAATCAATAGATTCTCCTTTTTCCAATGAGAAAATTACTACTACATGTTGCCATTTAAGTTTGGTGCTTTGCCTGGACTCTACAAGTATTTGTGAAAACAAAGGTGATAATAAAGCATAGAGAAATCACTTTTTGGAGTCTATATCCTTTAGCATATTTTTTTCTTTTAAATCAGTAAATGGCATTCATTCTTATTTTTAAATCCAATTGAAATGTGCTTTTTGCTTTAAAAAAATTCCCTCTATTCTGCATAGAAAGGCCAAAGCAAATGGTATCAGAGGTAAACTGTTCTGTGCTGTGCATATCTCTCTTGATAGTTCCAAGTCCTACTGGCTGTTTGTCACAGCATGAATTCTTACCCCATACCCCCCCGCCCCAACCACATATTAATATGTAGAGCTCATTTCACTAGTTGTTGACGATCAGGATCTGCTGGTATGAATTGCATCCCATTTCACATTAAACGACATGCAATTGCAAGTGTCCATACTTCCAGACTCTGGATGAAGCTTCATAGGCAATTTCACTGCAAAATCAAAAGACAAAAACCTTGAGCATGATTTCTTTCCTGCAACCCCTGGAAAATATGAGACTAATTCTTGTGTGTCTCAGCCTTTGGCTTAAGAATGATGGATATGTCTGTGGCCCTGCTTCCTCGTCTGAGTAATATAACCCTTTAGCTATTACTGTGCACTTTAAGCAGATACACTCTGAAAAGCAACAGCAAGGAAAACAGTTTTAACCCTACCTTATCACAGACTGAAAAAATGTCATCACCAAACTTTCCTGGGAGATACAAAAGTTGCCTACACCCCTTGGAGGAAGAAAGCTTAATGAATTAATCTTTAAATGTTATCTCTAACACTTACTACACAATGCAGAGAGCTGTGGAGTTTGGGCAAAAGACTAGTCAGTAAACCACTGATGTCTAGCCCTGAAACAGATATGAAGGGAAAGCTGTTAACCAAGACTTACAAAATGGTTTCAATCAGTTACCCCTCATTAGTGCTGTGACAGCCTTCTGCTATAGTACATTTAACATCCAAATTCTGTAGTCTTTGTAGATGGTAATCTATTAATTGATAATTTAACTCATCAACTTTATAAATGTGGTTTATCCATGAGTGTAATTTAAAGATGTGATGAAATATACTACTTGAGTTCTTAATATCACTGCCAGTTGCAAACCTGTCAATCACAAACCTGAAATGTTTGACATGTTTAAAGATGCATTGGACTTTGATTTTTTTTTTATTTTTTTATTTTTTTTTTAGCTACATTTTTGTTACAATACCCAAATTGTATATAAGATCTAAGAGAGCTTAAGGGACCTTTCGGTCATTTAATCTGACACCATGTGTACCAGAGCATTTTAAATTATGCTTATACAAGCTAAGTGACCTTTTCAGTTAAATGCATTTCAGTCTTTGAGACTGAGATGGCACTAGATGTCGCATCTGGCAACAGCAAAGGGTTATTAGTATGACTGACCCAGCAGTCAGCCCATTCCCCATGCATCTGGTAACAGTAGTATCTTCTTTTTATCCTCTTACTTTCTATCATTCTACTTCACCTTTCAAATTTGAACCATTACATCATGAGGTAAGATTCCT
>NW_009259966.1:305991-319931 GCF_000687185.1 Egretta garzetta | reverse complement strand
ATGATTGTTGAAGACTAAATGCATTGACTTGCTATAGGGGTATTCCATATCCAGCTGGCATCCAAAGTCTTTTGTTTTAGTGGCAAGTGTTTTGGTGGGGTTGGTTTTTTTTTTTTGGTTTTACTGAAACCATTTCTAATCAGCTACAAGGAAAAGAGTATAATCAACTAACTGAAGACCCTGAAACATGAGATTTTAGACATTATTTCATAGCACAGCAAGAAATGCTCTGAAATACTGAAGATAATACAGGCAACATGAAACAAAAATAGACCCAGAGGATTTACAAGTCATAACCATGACCTTTCAGTTTCAGTCTTTTAGGAAAACCTTAAGTCTTTTCTTAAAGATCCTACCATCTTGTCCAACACGCTCTTTCCTTGATTTTACCACCTCATTCCAATGCTGACCTGTATCTAAGCTCTGAATCACGTCTCAGTTTTCCTTTAAACTTGAAGAGACTGGACTCTGCAGGATTCTTTGAGCTCCCTTCAGCATATGTTTCTTCTTTTCTTTTAAAGTTTAGACTTGAAGTGGTTACAATACAATGTTGTGATCGAGTTTTATATGTGTTCTTTTTGTTCTGAATTAAGGTGTTATGCCCAAGGCCTTGAAGAAACTGGAGCTATAACAGAAAGATACATGCAGAAGATTTGTTAGGCAAGTTACCTTCCATTAAATTATGCTGAGGAACATCACTTACGCTTTAGCTTTCAGTTTCATGTAGATGAATGTCCTGAATTACATCGCTGTGTTTTAAGCACAGTTGAATATCAGGCTAATTGCAGTAAAAACTTGCAATTTTAAAATCATGGTACCACATTTGAAGTACGCTAAATGTTTGGAATTTCCTAATGTAATGGAATTCAGCTTTTACAGTTTGCTCAGTTCTTGCTCTTGGAAAGAATCTGTCTGGAATTTGAAATATTTAAGGTTTGAAATGTTAATTTAAGTAGCTGCAACCTCATACACATGATTTTAACAGGAAGGCATAGGACTGCATATTTTTGTGTAGGAAAATGAGCTCTGTGTGTATATTTAGGTATGTGTAATGTGTACCTCATTGTATACGTTCATAAACTCATATGTACTATAACTGCTTGTACATAACTTTTTATATAATCTACATAAACAGGTATTTATTGTCTCATGTTAGAAACACTAGACTGAAACTCAGTGGGTTTTGTCTACTTCCTGTACAGATGTCATAATGAATATGAAGTGATTGACTCTCCTTATGTTTCTGCTCTCTGTAGAGAGACCATTTATTTTTTTCCCTCCACATCTATCAATCGGTCTCATCTCTATGAATTGCAAAGAGAAAGCACTGTTTATTACGTATAAAGGTGTGTGTGGGGGGAGGGAAATCCATATCAGGAAGAGGTGTTAATCTTGACTGAGACCCCTAGGTACATCTCATAAAAATATTCGGTCCTGCACATAAAGTACAGGCCAAAAGGGGCAGCAGAAGGCTCTGTGTGTGTGTGTGTGTGTGTGTGTGTGTGTGTGTGTGTGTGTGTGTGTGTGTGTGTGTGTGTGTGTGTGTGTGTGTGTGTGTGTGTCTCTGCTTACTCTTCAACTTACAGAGAAATCAAAACTGATTGACCTACACCTGTCCTCATGGAAAACTATATTTGTCTTGTAATACAGCACAGAGTGTTTAAGTTGGTGTAATCTTTCAAAATGCTCCCAAATTCAACTGAAAATTTACTGATGCTTCCATTCCAAAGGTCCTTTGATCTTTAAAGACTACAAGAGGTAGGTAGGTTTTAAGTAAATTAGGAACAAAAGGAGTCTTCATAAGAATGCAGGTTTAGTCATACAGAGAGCTGATGACATTCTACCAGCATAAGAGAAAAGGCAATGTTCAGTGTGTTGCTTCTATGTGAAGTGAGAGAACTGGGATACTTCTACTTTACAGGAAGAATGGAGTATCTTTCCAGTTTGTTAGTAACTGAAGATGTTAGAGAATAGCTTTACTTGTGTAAGTCTTTCCTTGTAAAGATAGCTGAATTTATCCTTGTACTTCTACAATCCTACTGGCATTTCACATTCAAGTAATCACCTGATTACCAGGTGAATAAGTACTGGCCAGATTTTCAAGCTGAACAAAGGCCCCATCTGCCAGGGGGGAATAACGACACTCTGCGAGCACCCTCCTAAAAGGAAGAGTTGGTCAGCCTTTTGTACAACGTATCTTTTGCTGATCTAACACAACTACTTTCGCTACTGGAATATTCTTCAGTACTGTCTTCTGCTGGTAGGGGGAAATGGTGTGGAGGGATTATAAGGGAGTCAGCATGGTGACTGGGACATTAGCCAGGATGAGAGGTGAGAAAAGAGTCTCCAGAGTCCTGCGAGAGGATAGACATTCCTCCTGAGTACTCCTGGTAGCTGTCACTGGGACCAGTTCTCATGTAGACCTCTGTTTCTGGGATATTTCCACTACCTCCATCATAGGTAGTGGAAACATCAAAGCACAGTTCTTCTGTCTCTTACAAACAGCTCCACTGAATTATAGTACAGCTATTTTCCAAAGTTCATTTCCACAAAAACTGCCTTCAATGGCCTGCTTCTAATACAAATTAATTTCTCTGTAAGACTTTACAGCAAACTGCATGACACAACATTTTGACTTCTGTTTGAAAAGTAAATGCCTTGCTTTGGCTTTGGAGGGAATGCTGAGAAAGATGTTTCCTCAAATAATTATCTACTGATGCAAATGGAGGAATTGCTACTAAGGTGAACAACATTAGCAGCCACTTGCCAGAAGCAGAAAAAATGTTATTTCCCCTCCTTTTGCATTTTAAAATGCTGATGCAGCAGCAGGTGTCCAACAGCTTCAAAAGCATGAAATTCAAACATTAAAATGCTGTCTGAATGCTGTATTGCTTTGTCCCACTCATCTGACTATATCCAGGCTCCTACAATTTTTCTTTCTTAAAGTTGATTTGCAAATAGGATTCAGAGAACTCTGTTAGAATAATATACAGAATAATGCACCAAGCACTGTGTCAAGGGTAGAATGGGCGCTCGCATAGACTTGAAACTCCATTTTTCTTATTTTGTTTTCTTTCTGCTACAACAAAGACATGGATCACTGCTCTCTTCTCTGTGTGATGGCCCCAGCATGCTCTCTGCCATGTAGTTAACTTCATACCCACCTTGGAAAATCACTGGAGCATACAGCTGGCCCACGGGAGTCAGGCAGGTGGCCCCTTATTAGTGTATTGTATGGGTTTGCAGTTTTTCTAAAGCCTGCTTATTGAAGCATCAGTCTTGCAAATGCTACTCTCATATTTATCACTTTAATCATTAGGCTAGTCCTACTGAAAATTAATAGAATCAAATGACATGACTAAAGTAAGCATATTCGTGTACACCAAGTTCCATTGGGTTATAAATGATTGGCACAATAAGGACTTCCAGTAGGGTTTTTTTCAGAGGGACTTTGGTGTTATTTTAATGTTATTTCAGCTGACTGAACTCTAACTTATGTGATTAAATAAAAAAACCTCTCATTTTTGCAAACAAGCCACAAAGAGGTCACAGCTTTTGCACAGCTCTTTGTCTTTGGTTTAGTGATTTGCTTGCACAAGTATTTCTAGGTCTTTACACGGGCTAATTCTACGGTCATTAGCTATGGCTTTCAAAAACAGCCCAGATACGCCATGCTGTGTAGGTTCCATTTCCTGATAGGATCTTTAAAGCCTTACGAATCACGAGAGCCTTACACAGGAAAAAATACAGGGTTAAAGAACAGCTTTTTTTGTGCAGTACACTTCTACCCCACCTTTACTCTTTCAAAATTTAATACGCTTCTAAGAATGATACCTACAGAACTTCAAAGTCCCAGGTTAACCTGAAAACTTCCATATGGAAGGAGAATAACACTTCTATCATTGAAACTATACAGAAATCTCATAACTTAGTCCCATGTCTTTTATTTTTTCTTCTCTCAAATGTAGAAGCCAAATAAAATAGAAATTTCTTAGTTTCTCTCATAAGGCTGCCAGAAGTGATGTTTATTGCATGGAATAACAAACTTTAAACCTGGGCTTCACACAGTTGTGCTACCTCCGTGCTCAGTGGGCATAATTCAGGGCTGAAGGTCATTACTGCTTTTCAGTACAATCAGAACCACATAATTAATGAGAATTTTGGTAGTGTTAATTCATATCTAACAATCTGACTTTAGCTGACTCTGTTTTCTGAAGGAGACCACACCACTAACTAGATTTTCTATAAAATGGACTTCATTTATAATGAGGTATATTTCTGTCTTTGTACTAAGCTCATGTTTGCTCATCAATGTATGGAAAAATCTTATAACTTGGTCCCAGCTCTTAATTTTCCTCTAAATATGTAAAGACAAATGTAGGGAGGGGGAAACCAAAACCAAAGAAACACCCTTCCTTCAGCACTGATTTAGTTTCCCCCCCAGCTTTTTTTGTTTTTTGGGGGGGGGGGGGGGGGGAAAGAGAGAGAAAGTTTGAAATAAAGAAATTTGATTTTTTTTCTTATCCTCCAAGGTGCAGGTTTTTTTTGTGAGGGAAACCAGTAAAATTGCAGAACATAGTGATCATTTTTGTGAGCAAATATCTGACAAATTCTGCCCACAAAACCAGATCCAGTAAAAGAGCAGCAGGTGTGTTTCCTGCAGTGTTGATTTTGCAATACCTCTCATCCACCTGAAGTTGTTAGGAGTTGTGGCACACATATATGAATACTATATGTCTTAGTGCATGGCTTTTATTGCAGATTAGAAATGGAGAGAAGAAAAAGTCCTTTGAAAGAAAAAATAGATAGGATGGGAAAAAAATCCTGTGAGGTTTTTTTTCTTTCCCAGATGTGTCAGATTTCATTTTATTTAATCTCAATTTAAATGGAAGAAGACAGAGGTTTTAAAAAACAATTGAAAATTTACTTTATCCAGCATTATCCAGTAGGCAGCTCAGTTTATTGCTAAATAAAAGAGAGGGAAATCTGACTTTTTTTAATTTTAAAATTGAAGTATACATACATAAAGAGGAAAATGTGTGTGTGTATATATATATATGCACCCTACATATGTGTCTGTAAACATATGCATGTACAAAGTTTTTTTTTTTTTAAATCAGTGTCTTAGAAAAGGGGGCCAAGGACCAGTTACTGGTTTGGAAATTAGATGGCTTGGGTTGGTTCACTGTAGATACTTTACGGCTAGTTTTATGTGTAGGAAATTTGTCTTCAAGTTAGTTAGAGGAGTCCAAAACTGAGTCAGGAATTGAGCTAACAATTAAACAAGATGGACTGTTAGTGAGTCCGGTACTCAGACTTGCTCCTTGACCCTTTTTTTAAGCACTGTAGATTTATTCTAGGTGTCCAAGAGATTTTAAATTGGCTATGACATTAAAGTCTTAATTTTACTACTACAGCTGACATATGGATATAGTAACTTACCTATGTGCTAACAGCACAAGATGGAAGACTATGGAGGCTGAACTTTGCAGTATTTATTATTGTCTTTACACCATTAACTGAAATAAATGATATTTCTTTAAATATGCTTATGAATGCATTTGATTATTAAGGGAAAGTACAAAATCTGTGGAGTGTAGCCATTTTGTATGCTGAAAGCTATCTGGAAGTTGACTGAAAATTCATAAATCATCCCTATTCAGTTGCTTTCTAGCCTGGAAATAAAGCCTGTATCTATGTTAGCAGATGTGACTCTCTCCTAATCCATTTTGGGATTGAGATTTGGTTACTCACTATCATCACCCTCCATTTTTATCCTATTGCTTGATTTCTGTGGAGGGAATACTATGGTTTCCTTCCAGACAAACATACTTCAGTAGGTGCCTGTTTGGTACGAGTGTGGGACCTGAACACCAGACAATGTTTTAGTGCATCCCAGCAGGTAAACTGATGCAGCCTGAGATGACCAGACAGAACTGATAAATTCAGCCTACATAAAGCAACAATTAGTTTTATTATTTCAGATATTCAGTTTGATTGATGCTGATAGTATTTTCTTCAGTTACTTTTCCGGATATCTGAGCTCAAAATTGATGTTATAAAGCTCCAGGTGGCATGATAACAGTGTGTGTTCCTAATAGTATAATTCACATATAAAAACTGAATAGTACCTAAACATTTTGTCCTTGACTTTAAAGCTAGTGTTTTTCTGGTGTTCTCTCTCTCTCTCTCTCCCCCCCGCCCCCTTCTCTTTTTTTAATTCCCAAGGACCTTTGTCATCAGCCAACTAGCCTAAACAAATAAAAATAAGCGTTGTATTGCTCTTCTTGCAACCACAATAAATTACCTGTTTCAATTGTTTTTTTTTTCTTTTTTAGAAAAGCTTCAGCATGAGTGATGATGAATCATCTCAAATAATAATAAAAATATATACTCTTTTTAAAGCACTCATGGTTCATTGCTGTATTTTCTGGGCTTGAAACAGATGCTAAAATGAAGTCTGCTTAATGATGCATAAAGGTCTTAGGCTGCAAGTATGAGTAATACCCTCAAGCAGTGATATCAAAGCACCCTACCAGGTATTTTCCAAAACAAGGAAGAAAACCATCCTTGTTCTCATCTCCCAGCAAGTTGAACAGCATTTAAGTTGTTTATTTACTACCACATATGCTAAGAATACATCAGAAAATAAATATTTACCAGCGTTAGACAGGTCATTGTTGGTTTTGGCAATACGATTTAAATTTATAAAACTGAAATTCAGAGTAGGGATTATAGAATTCACATTTATCATAAGATAAGAGCATATAAAAGGCAGTTAGTGTGGCACAGATGAGGTGCAGCTGCTTGTTATTCTATGATAAGATCCTTTCCTTTGCACCTTCTCAATATTCATTGAGAAAAATATAAATGTTGTTTCATTGCATTTTCTGTGTGGGCAGATCTTTGTTCTTTTCAAGCCGGTGAGTGTTTGTGTTGTCCAAGAAGATTTTTTCCTGGTATGTAGCAAACTGGCACGCTATATGATTCCATCCCTTTCAAAAATCACGAGGCATCACAGAAACCACCTCAGATTTTGCTCTGAAAAAAAGACATCAGAGCAAAATACATAATACTTTTTGTGTCTTGTGATCATTCAGCTCTATGAACTGTATAATTGTCCTTCCAGATATGAAATTTCCCCCTTCAAAAACAAAATAACCTTTTTATTATTATTATTTTTGCATTACTTCTCTCTGACCATTAAATGAATGTAAATAGACGTCAGGTTTTTGAGTCTAGATTTTCAACTAGGGAGAATACCTGGAAGAGAAGAACTGGCCATTATTCACCTGTTAGTTTGATGTTAGTTCTGTATAATTTGAACATTGCTGATTATTTCTTTATTGATCAATTCAGGAAAAATGTCAATAGTAGTTATTGATATTGGCTAGAAGTGCTTCAGGGTTCTTATGAATGAAGAATTAAACACCCTTTATTCCAGCTTTTGATTTAAAAGAAAATAAAACTCAACAACAAAACCATTTTGCATTTTGGGGGAAAGAGAAGTAAAAGTGATTTTTATTGCTGACCAGCAGTCCTCCCACACTCAAAAGTGAAGGATTTTAAATGTTTGTGTGTGCATGAAAAAGAAATAAACAGGCTTTTACCTTCTGTCCTCCATGCTTTCCCACCCGCCACCTCAGGAAAGTCTGTGTCTTCCTTGGGGGAGAGAAGGGATTATTATTAGGGGCAGGCAGAAGGAAGAATGTTGTAATGTCTGAGCAAGCTGTAACTACATATATTAACTCTTTATAACTCCGTTTACTCTCTAGGTGGATTGATATACAGAAATGGGAAAGAAGCTGAATTTAAACATATAATATCTATCTTCAGCTGCAGTTCAAGGAGACATAGTGACAGAGAACCTCTCTATAAGGTATACTTCCTTTCCCAAAGTCTGCCCACAAATTCAAAGGCTCATTTCTTCCAGTGTGGAACCAAGATAACTATTGTTCCAGAGGTTAATGATAGCATTAGTGGGTATTTTAGGAATGAACACCTTTGCTTGTTGTTTTATTTTTTATTTGTTTTATTGTTTGTTTTGCATTTAAACTGAGTATTCTACCCTCTATAAATGCAGTTTGTTTCCCATGCAAGCTGAAGTTTCTGGTTTTTCTCGCCATGCACACTGTGAGAAGCCACAACACAGGCTCTCCTAGTTATTCTTAGTAGATAGCCATGAGGCTTGTTGAGCTGAAGAGATGTTATGAGCTGTGAGAAGGAATAGAACTAGCAAGGGCTGATGTTGGTGCACCTTTCATGAAATTTATAGCACTTGTTTTATATGACTGGTGTTTCACTGATAGATGTCTGATAATGGTTTGCTAACCAGTTGGAGACATGGGGTTTGGATTTTCAGTAGCCAATAATTTCAGTTTTCTTATGCAAGCTCTCAAAGTGATGTAACATGGATTATGGAATAATATAATACACTAGTCTTCATAAGTAAATTGCTTTTAGTTTTTGTACTAATAAATGAAGTGGAAGGGCAGCTCAATTATTACTGGATTTGCCCCAGGGAGAATGTATCAATACCTAAGAAATGGTTGTTTAAGTGAGCATTGGGCATTAGGTTGTGAAGGGTGGCAGTCTCCAAACTAGTTCCTAGATTGTTATTTTCATGCTTTCACAAGTCAGATTTGGTCAGGTTTGGGGGATAGGATTTTACAAAGGTATAACAATGCATCAGCCAGGGACAATATAAAAACTAGACAAATAGAAAATTAGACTTCAAAGAATTAATTTGAAGAATAGTTTTGCATATATTCAACTTACTTGAAAAGCATGTTTTTGGTGACGTGTTAGCTCACTCATGAAGTTTCTTCACCCAACCTCATGTCTTTTCCATGTGCTCCCTTGATAGAAGCTCTCTGGGGTGTAAGTGCTGGCAGTTATATCCTCTGTTTGTGAAACAGGACAGGTCACGTAGATGTTTAATTCAGCCTAGGTTAAATGAATTAATTTTAACTTTAAAGAAAGCATTTTGCATTATTCATTCATCAATTCCGTTATTTGTTTGTTGGTGGTCATTGTTAATAGAAGAGACACTTTCCTTTTTTAACTACAGGGATATTTCCTTGACAGTTCTTCCTGTCTTGCAGTATAATGAGTTTCAGTAGTTTTCCCCACTAAGGACTGGAAATAAATATTTGGAAAGTACTGGAGGTACCTTTCAAACTGGGGGGCTTTGGTTGGTTGGTTGGCTGGTTTGGTTTTTTTTAGTGGAAGAAAATTCTAAATTATAACCACTGTATAGATATATTAGGAAAGCTATTCTTAAGAAGGAATATTGACAATTAAATTCTACTTAAACTATACATATAACTCAGGCTGATGAGCTAGGTATCTGTAACTTTGGGAGGATAAGTACTCACAGCTAGTAAGCTTGTATCTTGACACAAGTTAGAGGTAGATTCTTGACAACAGAATTCATGAGGGGCACAGCAACCGGAAAAACAAATATCTATAATGGCATTGTCAAGAAAGAATTACACAACTTCCTTGAAACTGATAAGGCCAATATAGCAAGATCCCACCTTTAATAAGTAGAGGAGCACTATGTACATATTCGAGTGTGTTTCAGTCTGTGATTGTTTTGTTAACTTTTAAAATATATGAAATGGTAAACATTTTCGGATATGTGCGGTAACTAATAATGATATGGTGGCAGTCATTGATGTTGCTCATTAAATAGTAACACTTTTCTACCTTTCATCCCTGATAGTTCTTCTTTTCTGTGTTTTCCACCACTCTAGCCATTATGATGGCCAATTTACAAGTTCAGTCTCTTGAGGAGTGAATGATTTGAGGCTGCTGTTATTTCTCGTAGTGATGTGCTTGACGTATGTAGAGCTACTTTTGTTCTCTTCTTTGAAATACAATGGGGAAAGGATTTAGCGTTCATTATTATGTACATTAGCTCCTTTGTTACCATTAGAGTGGCACAAGCTCTTGGCACTGGGATTTGTTTATTTATTTATTTTCCTGGTGTGTGCCGTGTTTGAATAGGTGTTGTGCAACTGACTGTTGCTTTTGTTTTCTCTTGCTTGGGGCCAAGCAGATTTTTCTTTTCCTGTTTTTCTGTATTAACTGAGCAGTAGTGCAATTTCACAGATCTCTTTTTGGGTGTTCCTCTCCATTGCTGTAGCTGGTAGATAATTGTAGGCCAGGAGACAGAGTCAGTGGGATAATAATGGGCATACATGAAACCCAGTACACAATGTAATTGTTCATCTGACAGCAATTCAGTCTGGAGGGAGAGAAAATGAACTACCATGAAAGCAGCTGTTATATCCAAGAAAAGAAACAAAAATAAAAATAGGCTGTGGAATATCAACAGACAAACATCCATCTTTTTTGTCTGTTTAAAGCCAGTCTTTGCTTGTGTGCTGGGTCTTTGTCTTTGCGTGTTATCCTTTCAAATCTGCCTTCTATTTGTCTTCCAATTCTCACATGCTCAGTGGATGTTATTCCAAAAAATGCAGTTTCTTAGGTAGGGATAAAAAAGGCATTTTATCTTTCCTACCAATGTCTTGTCCTTTTGACGCTGAAGTGACTCGTGGACTTCAGGAGGGCACAGAATACAACTCGGCCTTAGGCTTCCCAGCTTTCATTGGTCTACAAGGTAAGTAAAAGGCATCCTCTGAAATTTGAACTTGCCTTGTAATTACTCCAATTAAAGGACCCAATCAAGAGTTTGACAATAGTATAGATAAATGAAATATGCCATCTTACAACTGATGCACAGAACTCTGTATGAGAGAATATTCAAGCTTCAGGCCATAAACCAGCTTTTTACCATAAGGTTAGGAAGAAACCTGTCACGTTGCAGAACTACTGGTTATTTTTCTGCTAAAATAGAGGATACTAGTCATGTTCAGGAATATACATGAGTAGATGTAGCTCTTAGACTTTCAAGTTCCTACCTGCACTTCCAAATTAGGATCAGATGTGCCAAGTTTTTCTAGTGTACCCGTCTGCAGCAGCAACCTCTGTGCTAGCATTCCAGCTGCTCTGCTCTGCAGAATCTCTGCTCCCATGGCTGTGAACATCCATTGAGCACCATCAATGGGTAAGCCCAATCATTTATGAAGCTTACAATGAACAAACGTCTGTGTCAAAATATATGTCTCCATAGCTGTTTTGCTTTATAGGCATGCCAAAGCAATATAGGGATGTGAAATAAATCAATACATAAATTATTGTGGTGATTGCTTCCCTCAGTCTTGAAATGCAGACATATTCTGGTAACATACCAGCATGCATACCAATGCCACACTGTGGTTTGGGAAGGAGAATAAAAGAGGCCATATCCCAATGGGAACAAAACATATAGCTTGCAGTTTCCATAGTCTCCAGGGACACTAAATACCAAAAGTTTTGCTTCTGCCTTTCTAAACAGCTGCAATGCTTTTGTATTCCTAGCTTGAATAGATTCATGTTCTGAGACTATAACTGCTATATCCATTAAAAACTGCAATAAACTGTATCTGAAGCTGGTATGCTTCAATCAGTGTTCAGAGTGCCCTTCTTTAAAACAAAATGCTCTATCTGTTCAAAAGTCTCATTCAAATCTCACATACTGTCTAGTGTTCTCTGAGAATATAAGAGGGCTCCATAGTATCCAAGACTTGTCTGTAAGAAAGGATTAAACCAGCGACTGTTTACTGCATTAAGATTAATTCAATACTTTAACATGTTACTATTCTTTGATTCCTACAAATGTAATCAGAAAGTGTCATCATGCACATTGGATTACAAACTAACCTTTTAGGACAAAACTATTTTTTGATTAATATTAGTTTAGCAAAAATCCCAAACAAATCCACCCTATAAATTAGGGACTAAAATTGGCTCTTTGCTGCCTAAACAGGTTAGGAACTAACCTTGAAGGAGCATTAACTAACAGGTTGTATCAGATATGTTCCTTTGCAAGCCCAGGTAAAAGGGGAAAAGTATATTTTTGGGGCAAAGCTGAGGTCATAGATAATATTCCTTTGTTCTCTAAGTAGTTTTGTAACTAAGAAAATTTTTCTAATCTTCCAAAATACTATTAGAGAAACTACTGGCCTGCAGTTGAAAATCTCATCCAGAAAAATTATCCCAAATGAACCATGATGGATAGCTATGTACCTGCACACTGTAATGGTACATCTTCTGTTACACAATTCTTTCCCGTCTTTTCTGTGTTATATCAGCTCAGCTGCAATATGGCCTTAATATAGTTATAAGGCTTCCAAGTCAAACCTAGCTCCTATCTATCCAGCTGAGAGCATAATCAGGCTTTATCTCACAGTGTATTCATAGGGAATATTATAACAAAAATTAAGCTCTGACAAATGTGAACTGTTGCTGCCGCATCTGTAAGAGAGTTGGGGGGGGGATTTATATATATCGTTCAAATTTGAAATTATGCGACTGATCATTACAGTACCAAAAATACCTTTGTGGAAGTAATAGGCTTAGTCCAAGAAAGCCCAAAGGCAAAGATGGTGTGACAAAACCACTTCAAAACAGCAGCAGAATTACCTAACTTCTGCCAAGAGTTCAGCATCTCCTGCTTACTCCTGTGTTTGGAAATCTTTCTCTTTTAACAAGATATGGTACTGGAGAAAGGATAAGAAAAGGAAGGAGAGGTGTCTGTATTTCTTCTAAAAAGTCCCAAGATGAAAATGGATTTCAAAGGGGGACTTTGTGGTCTGGTTCCTGGCTGGTTTTAGTCATACACAACTGATAGGCAGAGGGCCCATAAATCTGTAACATACTCCCAAAGACAGTCAGGCTGTAGTGGATCTGGACAGTTGGAAGTGGGATAGGAAGCTGACTGTGCCAGCTCCTCGTGGTGTTTGTGTTGTTCCTACTTAATTTTTGCTTAGTTCTTGTTCCTCCAGAGAATTAGATAAATCAACACCTTTTTTACAGTGCAAGAGAACTAGGCAGCATCTGTGTTTTATACAAAAGCCGATGTCGCAATTTTCCTGGTAACTTCTGGGCAGTTTATTTCCCACTGGCAGGCTAAACAATGGCTAAGAAGTAATTCAAAATCAATTTAAGTAGGAACAATATAGTCTCTAGACACCCAGAGAGACTGAGTGTGGGATGTTGTTGTTGAATTGAACTATTGCTAAGGAAATAATCCTAGAAAAGAGCATTATATCTGTATTCAGTGATCTATTAAAGCCCACTTCTACATTCAATGTGATTTTCAGATCTGATCCAATTCTGAAGTCATAAACATATGTTCTTAGCAGGGAAATGATATTCTAGAAAGCTTTTCATCTGCAGACAAAGAAATATGTGAGAAACACTTGAGAAGGTAGAATGGCTGGATACTTTTTTTTTCTCTGTGTACGCAAAGTAAGATAAATAGGTTGTGAGTTCACTTTTGATTACAGATTAAACAGAACCCTTTTAGGTGGCTGTCTTGAATCTTTAAGGTTTGTGGAATTTGGGGTTGGGTTTTGTTTTTTTTAAAGGCAAGCACAAAATCAAACCTCACACTGGAAATTTCTACAAAATCTTTAGTCTATGTCAAAGACCTTCCACTTTTGAAGAAAATACTTATGTTTGGGTAGCACTTGAAAACTGAAGTTTTTACCATTGTCATGACTTAATATCTAAACATGACTTGGAACACATGAAGACTGTTTGATCGTTCTTCTGAGAATTACTCTTGGGACAAACTTAGTCCTAAAATTTAATTCATAAGGAGAAAACCAAAGCTTATCTCAGTGGTGCAAGCTTATGGGTAAGAATCAGAGAGAGAGGCAACAAAGGGAACCTGGTGGTTGGTGTCTACTACAGGCTGCCAGATCAAGAGGAGCCGACTGATGAAGTGCTCTTCCTCCAACTCCGGGAGGCTTCGCGCTCGCAGGCTCTCGTCCTACTGGGGGACTTCAACCACCCCGACAGCTGCTGGAAAACCAACATGGCAAGCT
>NW_009259966.1:249226-304253 GCF_000687185.1 Egretta garzetta | reverse complement strand
TTCTTTACAATGAGGGTGGTGAAACACTGGAACAGGTTGCCCAGAGAGGTGGTGGAGGCCCCATCCCTGGAAACATTCAAGGCCAGGTTGGACGGGGCTCTGAGCAACCTGATCTAGTTAGCGGTGTCCCTGCTCAGTGCAGGGGGTTTGGACTAGATGACCTCTAGGGGTCCCTTCCAACCCAAAACATTCTATGATTCTATGATTCTAAGAAGCAACATACATTAAGAGACAGCACACTCAGCTAAAAGTCTTTTTAAAATCTGTTTTCATATTAAAGACTCAACACCTTCCTTGGTAACCATAAAGAGTTTGCTGCTAAAATGGCTTTTGGTTTTCTTAAAACATTTCACTTGGATGCTCAAACTGATAGAGAGCAAAGGATTTAAGGTAATGATGCACATTTTTATGTGTAATGATCTTTCAGGCTGGAAACAGAGGGAGCTTCTGATCCTATACAACCCTTTTGTTGATTCAGATGGGACTGGGCCCATCTTATGGTGGAGAAGAGTCAGGTGTGCAGACCCTAAAAATAAAGACATAGAAATGCTTAACCGTGGTTTTCAGCTCACGCATGGTGCATTCACTGAGCAGGATGGACATGAGTTAATATCACAACAAAGCTTAAAATTAGTTAATACAAACATGATTATAAACCTAGAATGACAAAACAAAGCCCCCACTCATTAGAGATATGGATGTTTATTTATAAAATACCATTCACATTTTTAATACAATATAGGATCCAGTATAACTTTTTTTCCTTCCCTCTCTCCATGTCTTTTCTCATTCCTTTCCTTCATTAAGTTTATCACCCTTCCTGTCTTTCAGGTGTCTTATACAGTGCATACAAAATGAGCAATCCCCTGAATAAGAAACATGTGCACACCTCTCAAAAGCCTTCCACCTTTGTGATTTTTCTATATGCATAAGCTACTTTGCAACTACAGGGTTGTATTTTAACCCTGCTGTTGCTGTCAAAACTGCTCCATCAGTTTAAGTCTGCTGAATCAGATTTTCAATTCTTGCCATCAGTATGGCAAGATTTATTAAAATAACTCAGAAAATTCCTAAATTTGCACTTAAAATTGTAGTTCATTTATTAGATTTTTTTATTTGTTCAACTGAATTTCACATTACATGGATTTATTTTGTAAGTTTATTATACATCACTTTAGACTGCTTATTGAGGACATACTCTAAAATGTTCCACCCAGTAAAAGATATTTTAATTTATTTCTGAAGTAATAAATAATTTTCAAAGTTAAGAGGGTGATAAAAGGGGCATGGAAAACTGTTGGCATACACAGCTGAATTCATCTAATTTCCCAACATTTTCTTACAGCTACTAGAAACTTCCTTCTTTATACGCTTCACACATGGACCTTTGTCCTTACTGAATTGTTCCATATGCTAACGTGAGTAAAGTTACAATTATAATGAAACACATATGGTGTGTGTTATGAACAGAAGGGAGCTGACAAAAGCTAAACTCAGACTTGACATGGGACTTTAAATAGAATGGATCAGTTTTAGATTGTTTCTGGTTATGTCAGTATGCAGTTCTCACTCAGACAAAAGTATACATAACTCAGTGGGACTTAAACCTCAGTAAATATGAAAATAAAGGGCAGAAAGAAACAGAGTAAGATACATGTCATTCACTCATAAAAAGCTCTTTTCATGGAACAATCCAGGAGCGCATTGCTTGAGAAACCATTCCCATAATGCACTTTTAGAAGGTAATTTTTTCTATGCGAGTTACACTTTTCTTACCACCTCTGCTCCTTTGATTGTTGTAGCAACAAATGTTTGACTTAAAGAATCTGATATCAAGGACCTTTCATGAAGAAATGTTGGTAACACATTCTGCTTTATGTGGCTCAGTTTAAACAGATCTCTTTATGGTTTTTATTTTGGTTTGGGTTTTTTGTAACCTGTAAGTGTCATCTACAGTATGGTTTCACATTACAGCCCTCAACACTTTGAGCCACCCCTGGTGCTTCTCTGACTCCCTGATGAACTGAGCCAGGGAGTTAAACAAGGCAAAAATCAATCTTACAAGAAAGAAAGGAAAAGTGCACTCTGCACAGATTCTCTGCATCACGTCATTCTGGGGCCAGGTCTGGTGAAATGGAAATGGCGTAAATACCAGGCCAAAAATGGACCTTTTCAATGGCAACCAGCCATTAGATCATTTTAGCTGTAACTGCAAAATGTCAAGGCTGGGGTTATAGCCTTTGTTAGTTGTCTTCATAAAACTTACGGTGAAAAGGATATCTCAACAGTTGAATGAAAGTAAAGTAAAAGGTTGTGGCCTGGGGTGAGAAAAACAAATACCACAGTCTTTGACAACCTTCAAAATACAAAGAGGTATTTTTTTAAATATTCTCGAGGAATAGTAGGCATTAGTATGAATACTGGTAGCAGAATTAGTAGATTATGTTCATTAGGAAAAACATACGAAAATCAGTAATTGAGTCTCCATGACAAGCTGTTTGAAGAAATACTATCCTCTAAAGTGATATATTGAGCATTCACAACTTTTTGATAACAATGTTATCCTTAACTACTTTTTATTGGTCTGAAAGCATCATAATTTATCAGAACACTGTATGATAAAAAAAACAGTTACAGATTCACTTAGATTATCAGCTGAAAGGTGTTCTACGTTTCATCTTTTTATTTTTAACCTGAGGTTTTTGTATTAATGAAATAAGAATAGAAATTACTTCCTGAATACTCTGACAATCAATTACTTTCTCCTTTCCATTTTTCTAGTAATAGCTAGTCAAAATATATCTAACCATAAATTGCTCCAGAAGACAGTATCTAAAGCAGTTTGACAAAGCAAGCTGCAGAAAAGAGATACATTTTCTAATAAACTGTTTAGATTATATTCTTAATGCAAACACGTGAGTGTTTTCCAAAATAAATGAGACTTGGATGTTATCACTTTGTTGTTATGGATATATTTCACCTATATTTGGATGTATTTTCCTCTTTAATTTGCAGTTTGTTATCCTCTTCCTACAATCTTCCCTCCTTTTTCATAATTAGAGTAAAAAACACATACAGAATAAAATATATCTTATGACTTGTAATATGGGAGTCAAATAAGATTATACATTCCTATCTTTTTTTCTTTTGGTGCTTTCTTCCCATTCTAATGAATATTAACCTTGGTTCACCTTTACATTCAGACCGACTATAGTGTGGCCAAGCTTACAGACTGACTTTGATGACTTAATTTGTATTTATCTGCCAGTTCCAGATGAACCTCATTTTCATTTGTCTAAACATGAAGAAGTAATTCAATGTTTCCAAAAAGTTCTGCTTAAGAAGGCCGGTCCTATGCAAAAAAAAATTGCATTGTGTGTGGGTAAGGTCCCAGAAAATTATCTCATTAGAGCACATGGGTGTATCTAATTATATTCTCCCAGATAGCCCCAACCACAGCAGCATTCCCTGCTAGCCACAGAAATTGAGCCATCTCTTAAAATGATAGCAGTGGTATTACCAAGAGCACCCAGCAACCTGCACAGAAACCAGCTCTTCTCATGCCTTAAACACCTCAGTCCACCTAGATCTCCTTCACAGAAACACTTGCCTTTAAAATGATAGCAGTGGTATTACCAAGAGCACCCAGCAACCTGCACAGAAACCAGCTCTTCTCATGCCTTAAACACCTCAGTCCACCTAGATCTCCTTCACAGAAACACTTCCCTCACTTGACCCACACACAGGGATTGTTGCAGGACTGTATTATTTGTTTAGAATCAATGCCTTAGCACCTGAGAAGTCCTTTAAAGCAGTCAGTCCCTGATGAAGTAGTAGAGAAAATAACACTTCTGAGGATCTGAGTTGGAGGAGGTGCTCATCACTTTCCCAAAGTACAAGAATTGGTATATGTCCAACTGTAAGCAGAGACAATTTTGTAAGATTTTTAAATCTTCTCCTTTCCTAATTATGTTAGAGTTAGCCTGGGTTTCAGCCACCTGTTGCATAGGATCTACATGAAATTCTGACTTTTACCTTCAGTACTAGTCTTTTTGCTTGGTAGATTTTCTGACACAGCAATTATTCTACTATTTTAGGGTAATGAATTCTTTCATAAAGCAACAAATCATTCATATCTACCCAGAATTAATATGTCTGAACTGGAAATTTTCATTTTCTTAAGTGCATGTTTATCAGAAGCAAAATGAATTCTTGGTATATTTATAAATTCCTTTTAATGAAGCATGAATAATTATTATTTAAGAATATCCAGATAACTAGATACCCTATTGTGGTTTCCACTAATCGTAAGAAGAGCCTGAAAATGAGACATTTAAAAGGGGAATATACTACATACATTTTTTAATAAAATAAATGGCATACTCAAGTGCATAGTATATAAATGTTTGTGCCCAAGTGAGAAAAGAGTCACTCATTTGGGATGACTTTTACATTGTGTGTGGTATGTCTCATAGTTTCAGAGCTGTTTCCTTTCAACTGTACCTATAATAAAATAGGTTTAATGTCCTTTCTTAGAAAGTGCACAGGAAGAGATGGGCACATCATAATGACAGTAAATCCCAAGAGTCAGTGATAACTTCTCTATGATCAGTAAAATGCAGGTCATAAAATCTTGTCTCTGTGTCTTTTCTTCCTCCCCTGGAATCTTCTTGGAGACATCCAAGATCTTCCCCAATGCCCTGGTGACTGTCCCAGATTGTAGTTTTGTTAGTATTGAGAAAGACAGACAAATTTCTTAGCAGTGCCAGTTACAAATATACAAACTGTTAAGAAAATTGAGAATCAATAGTACATCCGGAACCAGGGAATTCACTTGCTGAGAAATGTGGTGCCTTCTATTTTGGAGCTATCTTTCTGACCTTTCCTCAGAAGGTACCACAGGTCCTTGATTATGAACATTTTTTGTTTTCTCTTTTATACATATATATGTGTGTGTGTGTATGTGTGTATATGTATATATATGTGTGTGTATGTGTGTATTATTTAAGCATTTCACTAGTCTATTATTTAAACAACACTAAGGAACATGTTCTTCATTCTGAGAAACAGGGTAGAATACCCTTGAGGGACTGTCAGTTTGCTACTGATATATGAATAAAATGGAAAACAGAATCCTCTACAGAGAAGCAGTTACAAATATGTGAGGTGGTACTTATGATATATTCTGTTTGTTACATAAAATGCAACATAACAAAAACTGTTTCTGAAACATATGACTGCCTACAGTTTTGTTTTATCACTAGCAAATGTTGCATAATAGCAATATACTGACATTTCCTTGTCAGTGTAACTCATTCCATTTTGTTTGTAGGAGTTAGAAGCTAAATGTATGGTAACAGAGCTGCTTCATAACGACTGGTGACTTTACCTTTTAGGAACTGAGCCAAGATTGATGAAAGTGTCAGTATCCAGAACTGCATTTCAGCATATTTGTAAGTGTAATACTGAGTAGAAACCTTAGTTTTCCTCGCCGTGACCTTAAATTGTACTTTGTATTACTGACAATATCAGCTGTTATTGTTCTTTTTTCCCTCCTGTATGTGTGATTTGTTCTAAGGAATGTGCAAGGAAAAACATATTGCAGAAGAGTGACAGGAAGGATGAAAATGTTTCTGCTATGAGTTACTCTCAAATGACCTCTCTCTCTAGCCTGTATCAGATAAACACCTACTCTGAGGTGAATCAAGAACTTTTTTCTTCAGCTAAGAATCTCTAAGATGGGCAGCAGCTAAAATGTCACTGCTACAGTTTACGTCTGCTCTGACCATGCTGTAGGACAACTGAAGGGTCTTAAGTTAACTTGACCAATTTTCTGTATGCAGAATAAAGTCCTAAGGAGAGAATCCTGCATCTACAATGCCATCCGCATTTCTGATTTTGACCTAAACTGTAGTGACCCAATTTTCCAATATGTTAAACACTCACCTGTCCCATTTATAGCTACTAAAGTCTCACATGTATGAAAGCTCTGAAAAATCTGGTTGCATCAAAGATCTGGAAGAAGTAGAAAACAATTATTTGACTTTAATATCAAATTTCAAAAAGTCCTTGTTCAGTAATCCAAGCATATGGTTGCACCTCAAGCAGACATACTTGAATTAGTCTCAAACAAGCTCGTATAGACATTAATAACAATTAAGCCTGACTCCTGTTTAATCACCTGGTATGGTAAGT
Organism: Egretta garzetta; assembly: GCF_000687185.1. Lineage (NCBI taxonomy): Eukaryota > Metazoa > Chordata > Aves > Pelecaniformes > Ardeidae > Egretta > Egretta garzetta. Next base: position 298,058 of record NW_009259966.1, on the reverse strand, counting down.
TATCTTGCTCCTGTTTCCTTCACTTGCAAAAGTGGTTTTTGTATCAGAGTAACACTGAATGATGGAAGTTGAGGGAACTCATATTCTTCAGTGAGGCACTAAATAAGAATGATGTTTAGCACTCCTGAATTGTGGTCTTTTAGGAAAGTTCTTGAGCCTCAAATAATTTCATCTAGAATCATATCACTGTGAAATGCTCCTGTTCTTGAACTCTTCACAAAGCACCCACCTGACAGCTATTGGAAAGCACTTGCCAGACTAGGTGGATGTTGGCTTGGTCTGACACTAGCCATGTTCTTATGACTGCGGGGTGACCCAAGCAGAGGCTCAGATACCTGGCCCCAGCACGGGGTTGGGGATCTTCTGTCTGTTAGGCACTGAGAGCGCTAATGAAGTTCATAATGGGAGATCAATGATGCAAAATTGAATTAGGACACCTGCTATATTGAAAGAACTACAGCACTGACAGTGGCTGGGGTGCAGTTGCTGGCTAAATATAGTTACATTGCAAGCTGGCTGAGGTTCAGGCTGTTCAGGTGTATGCGTACTGCACCACTGTGCTGACACCAGTATTCCTGTATTCACTAGTTTGAGTGGTCCCCCACTGTATAGCCTTCTATACCCAGCACATATGAAAAGGTGAGAAACAGGCTATGTTATAAATATTGCCCTTCCCTAGGGATTGGTGGCCTTACTCAGAAGGGCAAGTTGTTGCTTCTGCCTACTCAGGATAATAGCACTTTCCATCAAGAAGAGCTTCTTGGGAGTTGTGTCTGTTTTCAATATAGCAGCCAAAAGAGCATCACTTACTTTTTCAGCTGGAAGGGGCAAAGGCTGTATCTTCCAGGAACTTGCATCTCCACTGGGTAGTGCTTGCTTTCCCTCTGAAGGTGACCCTTTGGAAAATAACTCAAACTTCCTTAGTTAAGGATTCAACCAAGAAGGGAAAAATCCTTGATTCCATATCCTGTTGCCAGGACTGTTCAGTTTCTAATTTTTCATGTAACATAAAATTAATTTAATCCATCTGTGAGTCAGTTCTAAGGTTTAGGCATCTTTGTGGCCAGGATGAATGAAGGCTTCAGGACTGAAGTTCAAAATTGAATTAGGCAAAAGTGCTTTAAGAATCTGAACCCTTCAATTTTTCATTAGTTACGAGTGGATTTTTTTTCCCCTCTGTGGTCTTTACCCGCTACTTACTTACCATAAACTTCTCCCCAAAATCCCTCTCTGTACAAGTTCCAAAAAAATAAATTGTCCCCATAAAGTTTTTGAAGCTATTTTTCCAGTGCTGACATATTTTAATAGTTATATCCAATAATAAAGCATTTATTTCTCATGTATCTCTTAATATGCTCTTCTTTCTAGATATGGGAACCTTTTGCTTAAACTAAGGAACACAAAGGCAAATCTCTAATTCTTCTCATTTCTATTAAAAAGCCTTTTGCAGAAAGGAAGAGTCATTGCACGTGTTTTGTATGCCATACAAAGACCCAAGATCATATGAGAGATTCTCATCTAGCTGCTGGCTGGATTAAAATAAATTCACATAATAAGGATTGAAATAAATCTATTTTTTCCATACAGTGAATACTTAACAACAGTATGGAGTTCATCCTGAAGGGAAGTTCTGCTCGTATAAGGAGGAATTGTTCTGATGAGAAAGATAAAATCTCATCTGGCTTCATTTGGTTTGTCTTTTTGACAGCTGTCCTTAACACCCCTTTTACACTGTCTGAGAATAAAGGTACACAGTTGTTTCAACTGCTGATGCTCTTGCTACTCCCCAGAAAAAGCCCGTGTCTTTTCCTACAAACACATGGACCTGTGGAGGTTGGGAGGACTGTGGGAGCTTCAGTGAGCAAGAGCATCCTTATTAAACAAAATCTCTTACTTATGAAGGCTGGGGCAAACAGTTAAATTCAGGTGAGATATTTTCAGATGAAAAATGAGCAGATTGTAATTTTTTTCCCTTCAAGGAGTTCGATCAAAAAAAAAAGATAATCATAAAGCTGAGTGAACACAAGTTGCTATATGTATATTGTCAGGCAATGTCTTGTCTAGCAATGGCTGCAGCACTGGACAGGTTATCGTCTGTTAAAAATCGAAACTGAAACTAGTTACTTGGAGCTCTCCCATGATACAAGTTGATGCCTCATGTATTTCCTTGCTATAACATTTTGTAGATAAGTTCATAACCAATACATCCCTCACTTTATTAATCAAAGATAGTGTTTTCAGTATTTTCCTGTTACTTTCTCTTGCTCCCTCTTCCTTCTGCCTCCATTATCCCTACCTTATTTCTGTGCCTAACTGGATATTGCCCTTTGCCTGGAATTAAAAAAAAAAAAAAAAAAAAAAAAAAAAATTAAAAAAGAATATATGAAAGGTAAGATACATTGGGTTTATTGTCTTATGGATTACTCTGAATATCATTGTGCCAAGATAATATTTTTATTTCTGTAAGGAAGAAAGAAGAAATTGCATTGTAATTCTACAGAATATCATAGATTTTTTATATTTTCAAGTTTATGGTGGTCATTGTTCTTATTGGCCGTGAGGGAGAAAGCCCTACTATGGCTACTAATGCTTTTCAAAATTTTTTTCATGAAGAAGCTGTCAGCTTGAAGAGGTATTTCCTCTTGAAACACATTTATAACTGCAGAATATTCCTGGGTCTTGTTTTTCTTAATATTCTATGAACCAGATGTGACTGGAGGTGAGTAGGTGAGCAGATATTTAAAAAGGGACCCTGATTCTAGGAAATGCAATTCCCATGATCTTTCATGCTTGGAGTTAGCAAAATTCTTCAACAAATTCATTTTCAGAAAGGTCTTTTTAAGCAGCTCTATTTAACACTCATCCTACTTAAAAATCTGAGAAATCTCTGTGATTAGTATTTACTTTATATGATAGCAGATTTTTAACAATGTCTTTTAAGTACATATCAAATATACAGTGTCATGGATAATTGATTGCAGAAATCATTATCTAAAGCACTCTAAATGGAATAAATATATAAGTGAGAGTATGCCCATAGCAGGCTTTTACAGACCTGGCCTTTATTGCAAACTATTAGTACCGCCCACCTTCTGCTCAGCCTCTAGAAGTCAGAAAACACACTAGGTGTTTCTGATTCAGAGGTGCAATATCAGCTGCAATTGCTGAGCTCACCACAGTGCAAAGGGGTGGTCTCATTTCATCCCCGTCCCCCACGTCACCCTCCTCCTCCTTATGCCAGCTCTGGCATGCATCTGCTTTTCATCAAGAGCTTATTTGATTCGATTCATTTGCCTGGAAGTAAACTATTAGCTTTTTTTCTTCCAGCTTGGCCACTTTATTGAAGTGTTATACACCGCAGCTGATGCAAGGGAAGAAGCGAGAGCACTCGGGCAGAGATGGAGAAAGAGAGAAGGATGGAAGAGATGAATAAGGTGAAGTGGACCCCACTGTTCTTGCTGTGAGAAGACACGAGACCAGCTCAGCTGTAGTTCCTGACTGCACCCTACGAGAGCGGCTCTGCGTCCTGCCGCACCAGTTCACTGCTGGTATAACTGTACTGAAGGAGATACATAAAGCTAACGTAGCACTGAAATAACAGTGTTATGTCTTATAAAGCAGAGATACTGGGAAATACACTGACTTAATTTTCGCCCCAGCTGCTGTGGCTGCAGTCTCAAATAGATCAAGTCTATGTTGTTATGCCTGTAAAACAGTAATTTATTTTATATTGCATACTATTAAGATTGGGTTCATTTCTTACTAAAGGATCCTCCAAAAAGAAATCAAAATTTGGGAAATTGATCTGTCACTGTATTTGTATTGCTAAAGTCAATTTCTGACAATACTTTTCAAAATTTGGGTCAGATCTCACCCTTAGTCTCTGATAGTAACATATATGCTGTTTTGAATAGTGGCTTTATAGATCTGGTTGCCTGCCTCTGCTTCCACGTTGCAAGAGGACACTGCTTTATTTCAGCAAAAGGCTCTAGACTTTGGGATCTCCTAGATTACTCCGATGGTAGGGATGATGTGCCTTTTCCAAAACATGCACATCCTCTCTTCTAGGGCTGATGCCACTTCAGTTGTTTCACTGTGCCTCTTTCTACTGGAGACCTATCTTCCCACGTTTTCGCTTTCTAATTATGTACAGGGGCATTTCTGGAAGGCAAGTCTGCGTGAGAAGGTTTGGTTTTTTTTTCTTTTGGTAATGGTCTTTGTTCTGTAAATATTCTTGAAAAATAGCAACCAAAGCATATTCAGCAATTATATGAAAAGCAAGAAAACATCATTGTTACTTTTTTCAAGATTGTGTTCAAATTATATTTTTCTTACAAGTCCAGACTTCACTGTGGTAAAACTTCCATTGTCTACAGTAAGTGTCCTTGATTATTTTATTTTTTTAAACTAGAGCAATTGATTTTGTTTTAAAAATCTCCAGTTACTGTTTGGACCCGATTCTCCTCTCGCCTGTGGAATTTTAGGAGGGTTGCTCCTGACTAGAGTGGGGCAGCTTAGAAGAGAATCAAAGTGAAATCGTTCAGCAAAATTTATTATTTGTGGCAAATCCATCTTTTTTAGTAAGAGGTATTTTTCTGAAATCTCTGTTATATCTGTGTCTTCAGGAGAAAGCTTGAGCTAGAAAATTGTCAGATTGTACAAGATAGTTGCATAGTTTCTGAAGTGCCAAACTCTACAGCTTCTTACCTTTTTTTTTAAACTTTCAGAAGTTTTGACAAGTGATTAAACTGATGCAGACTTCAGAACACTAGAAGCCTGGGATGTAAAATAACTAAAACTGAAGGTTTGAAAAAAATTATAAATGTCAGTGGTTTTTCACTTTCTACTTAAAGTAGACATGTCATAAAATACTTAAATCCAAGCAGTTTTTTTCAGTGATGTTTGGAGTGGTTTGGATAAAAATGGGCCACTTAAAACTCTTTATCTGGAACATCAAAATAAACCCCAAAGTTTTCCTTTCTGAAGGTGTGCTGGTTCAATATTAACTTTTTCATGGTATTTTGTGTCTCTTGGTTTTCTGTTAACCTGATTAAGATAACATCTTTACGCAGATTTCTGAGACCGTATCATATTGCAAATGTAGAAAAACAAATGAGAGACTTTCTGTATTTCCTTTCCAAATGAACCAGAAAATAACAGAACTATCAGGAGATATTTTGTTCCATTATGCTTTGCTGTTCTGGTACTAGACTGAAGTTCAGATTAATTTCTGAACCTCTGAAGATTTGTTTAAAACAACAGAATTTCTTAATCCACAGCCATTTTACAGGCCTGAGCAGGGAACCTGGCCTCTCTGTTCTCAGTGGTTTCTTTCTTTCCTTCTGTCATCTCCCACCTCCTAGCCAAAGTGGTGAGGTGTGGATTGGAGGAGTGAATGACAAGCTGGGCAGAAAACTGGCTAGATTGTCAAGCTCAGAGGCACAAAGTCCAACCAAGTGGCTGGTTAGCGGGAAGGTACCAGTCATTGCTAATGGCCTGGATGATGGGACAGACTGCACTCTTAGCAAGCCTGTGGCTCAGATCAGATTTTGTGATGCACTCAATATGCTAAAAAGCAGAGGGACCATGACAGGCAAGCTACCAATGTGGTCAGGGAGCTGGAGCACAGGAGATATGAGGAGAGCCTGAGAGAGCTGGCTTTGGTCAACCTGTGGAACAGAAGACTCAAGGGAGTTCATATTTCTCTCTCCACCAAACTAATGTGGGGAGGGTGTGGAGACGACAGAGGCAGAGATGAGCAGGGATAGAACAAACACAAGTGGCGATACAGGAAATTACAACTTGATGTAAGAATTTATTTTTTTTTAACCTGAGGGGTGGTCAACACTGGAACAGGTTGCTTAGGGAGGTTACAGGTTCTCTATCCATGGAGATATTAAAAATGGTACTGGATGCAGCCCTGAGCAACCTTCTGTCCTGGTTTCGGCTGGGATAGAGTTAATTTTCTTCATAGTACCTAGCATAGTTCTGTGTTTTGGATTTAGTACTAGAAGAATGTTGATAACACACTGATGTTTTTAGTTGTTGTTAAGTAGTGCTCAGACTACGCAAGGACTTTTTGAGCGTCTCCTGCTCGGCCAGGTGCATAACAAGCTGGGAGTACAGCACAGCCAAGACAGCTAACCCAAACTGACCAAAGAGCTATTCCATACCATATAACGTCATGCGCGAGGAGGGGGGGGGTTAGTGAGCAATTGCATTGTGCATCACTTGTTTTATATATTCTGTATATTCTCTTACCATTATTATTATTACTATTATTCTTCTCTCTTATTAAACTGTCTCTATCTCAACCCATGGGTCTTACTTTTTTTTTTCCAATTCTCTCCCCCATCCCAATAAGGGAGGGGGGGGAGTGAGCGAGCGGCTGAGTGGTGCTTAGTTGTCAGCCGGGTTAAACCACGACACCTTCTTTAGATGATCCTGCATAGAGCAGGGAATTGGAGTAGTAACCTCCAGAGGTCCCTTCCAGACTGTAGGTTTCTGTGATTCTTGGAGGGACATTATGAATACTTGTAGGATATTGCTCTTTGTCTGTAAAACTGTCAGCTGTAGGTGGTTCCAGTGTAATTTTGAATCCACTTCTATTAATGATGATGGTATCACAGCAGAGACCTGTGATTTCTTAGTAACTGCCTAGGAATGCAGAAATTTTTCTTTTGGATGCAGGCTACATCACTGGCCAAGTCTTTCCATTACCTCTGGACTAGAATAATGAGAAATGAAGTTGTTCCTTCGAAAGTGGAAGTTGGTAGAAGATACATAATACATTATACCTTGCACCTGAAATCAGCATTCCAAAATCTGTAGTACCTGTTGGCCATGAGCTTGTTAGTGGAGCCCATCTGTGATGATCTACAAAGCTTTAGATGGCCTGGGTTTTACACCTTCTTTAAGTATTGCTCCTTCTGTGTCCCATATGGTCATATTACTGTCTGTATTTGAACATCTGAACTGGATTTTACTCAATAGAAAGAAGATATGGATAATCAACAAAGAACTGAAAAGGCAGCCATCTATGTTTGGGTTTTTTTTATCTGCATAAACGAACAGCTCTGTGAGAGAACTATTATCATTACAATTTCGCTAGAGGAAAGACAAGGGTGTGCTGAGTGGTTGGTGGTCATTCAGGAGCACTGTGACAGAGCAAGTACGTAAGTGCTCTAATTTGCTTTGTAAATTGGAAAGTTTTTATAACTACAGTAAGTGATAACTAAGAGGAAGGAAAAGTCATAACCAACTCAAAACTTTAACAATATCAAAGAAAAATAATTGCCATTCTTTTTGTTTTTCTCTGATTTTCATGTGAAAGATTTAATAGCAGTACATTTCACAGCAGGATAGCTGGAAATAGCTTTATTGCCAAGAGAACACTTGTGAGCAATGAAGCCGAAAGATTTTACCACCACACTCTCTAGCGGTTTATCAGGATTAAATGTTCAGTCGCTTGCTTGAAGGTGATTATGAGATGAACTGGAGTAGGCTATGATGCATGCAGCCAATTTGCTTTCATCTAATGTCAGCAGTAGTTGCAACAAACCTTAAAACCAATCATACTAGAAAGTATGTTTAATTTTCTACTTACTAAGTTGTGTACCTGTAATTTCATTTCCATGAGAATTGAAGTCTTGAGGAAGAGGAGGAATGTTAGCCAGAGGTTTTGCTTACTTGATCTCAGAAAATTAGAGAAAAGCTAATTTCTTTATAAATAAACAGTCTTAGATAGGTATACCACGTAAAGTATGATTACTCATGTGCTCCTTCTGAAAGAAGAGTTAGTTTTCCTTTCGTACCATGAGTTAGATATTTTCAAATCACCATTGTTAACTAAAAGCATTTGATGAGGAAAAACACAGTTCGCTGAGCTACCTCTGAGCCAGAGGTTCTTCTGAAGTTCAGTCTGAGGCTTGTATAAATGAATGTAATAGCAAGTATTATACTCTTTAAAATCTCAGCAGACCTGGCCCTCTAGGTTTCATTATATTTGAGCATAGCTTTGTGCTTCAAAAAAGACAAAAGTTGTTTGCAATGCAATACAGTGTGTGTTCACCACTTAAATCATCATCCCAGCCGTAGGGTGTCAAATCAAATTCCTCCAAACTGATTTGTATCCATGGATTTCACGCTGGGTTTACAAACCCTGATTTGTAAATAAAGTCAGGTCTCTGAACCTGATGTCTGGCATATTTTTATATTTTTTCCACTTCAAAATTCACATTCTCACAGCTATCCTGATCATTGTTTTTATCATTTTTATGCTTCAAGCCTATTCAGTAAATTGTAGGAATATGCTCACAGCATTTTTATTCCCCTCCAGTGTTTGTATTACCATGTAAATATTTTGGTTTGGTTCTAACTTTAGTTATCATTAGTTACTGCTTAGTTTCCCATTGCAACAAAAATTAAATTGCTGTTTATATTAAACTCGCAACAGAAGAATAATAGGTGAAAATTCCACATAATTTCTCCTAAGAAATAGTTTTAAAGTTCTGAAGTGAATTTAAACTTCCAGAAGCTAACTAGATTAAATGCTACGATTTAATAGGTCTTCTACTTTCATTTTATTTTCTTGCAGTAGGAGATTTCGAGTTTGCTATAAAATCTGAAGCAGCCAGAAACTGCTATGATTCAAGAAAAAGACTTATCAACATGGGGCATTCTGCCTGAGAAAAAAAGTTTGGCATAATACAACATGGATCTGTTTGTACCAAACATCACTCAAAGTGAATCAGTTTCTCAAAAAGTGAGGTGTGCCTTTGTATCAGTGAATATTATGCTGACCTCATTTGCTCAACAGTTGCGAAGCTAAGTATGCAATTTGAGAAACTTTCAGCCATGATCTAGCAACAGGCTCCAGCTATGCAATCTTTAGAACACAGGGCCTTACTTTTTACAGTTGTTACTTTTTTAAATGCAAAAAATAATTTTATTTTGAGGATGCTGAAGATGATGATGAAAATTCCTCCAGATTATAAAAGCTGTGTTTTCAAAGCTCTGTTCCACTAATGCAAGCAGCTGTTTGAGAAGTAACAGATATACAGCATTCACCACATTAACCTTCCTCTGTTCAAAAGAGAGATTCAGGTGAGATGGGTGTTACTTGAGAGATTTTTTAGTGTTTTGAACAAAAATTTTAAAAATGTTTATATGTACACAACAAAACATAAGTACTAACTACTTAGGAGGAATAAGTATCACAGTGATTCACACTGTAGAAATTTGTTTAAATTAAGTTTCTGAAATGACTCTTCAGTTCTTCTCTCCTCTATAGATTAATTATAAATATGCCTAACTGGAATCTCCACAGTATAGCTGTACTTGGCTGGACAAATTATCTATACATGTAACTTGATGCTGATGGAGTAAACAGCCACAAAACTCCAGTGTCCGTTTCCTAAAAACCTTTGGCACTAGAAGTGATTGTTGAAATCTCATGATTGAAGAAAAATTTTGAATAAATTGAAGGATGTGATGGATTTCTTGCTGATCAGACTTACATATCTTTTTTTATATGTGAACAGCAAGACATACTAAAGTGCTTTTGATCTCCAAAGGAAGTTTTATTAAAATACAGAAGATCTGAAACTGCTGGGCATGGTAGATTGAAATTAGAAGTTTGAAATTTAGCTTCTTTCTTATCCATTGTTTCTTCACAGAATAATTTTTTTTCATTTTGGAGGGGGGTTTCTTTGACTTTTTTTCCCAGAGGAAGTTTCACAGTTCAGCTGAGCTGATCCAACTTATTGCTGACACTAATGGAGATCATTTCACCCTCTGATCTCAGGTCCAGTCTTAGATTTATTCTAGTTATCTGATCCCTATGTGAGCTGGCACAACAGGAAATTATGGTTTTTCTTTTTTGTTGGTTTTTTTTTTCCCCTTAGGTTAATTTTCCTTCAGCTTAATGAACTAAGGGACAAGAATGCAATCTGGGCTTGCGTAACAAAAGTGCACAATGATTCTCTGTAATGATCAAAAATTGACTGACTTTCTTGTTTATTTAAGATTCAGCAGACCCAAAATGGAAAAAAAAAAACCCTCCACAAAACTATAAAAAACTTTTGGAGATCTTTATTTATATTCAGAAGTGCTGAAACATTGTAGATTGACTTTTGTGTTCTGAAAGAAACCATAAACTGCATGCTGTGTCCCTGAGCTACATGACACCTAACGAGATTTGTAATTTTGCTCCTTCACATACCTCTTTCTCTGTCATCATGGATTGCCTGATGTATTCTAGCAGTTTGAGGAGTGAGGGAGACATGAGACCATTAAGGAAAGCGTAGTTACAGATTTTATCCCACAGTAATAAAGGTGTCAATAATTTGTCCAAACTACAAACCCTCTTGTCCAATAACTGTAGCTCTGGAGAGCAGGAATAGCTCAAAGCAACAAATTTCAGTCTGTAAAAGCAAAATGTTTCAGTCCACATGAGCCAACACTCAATAATGGTTAAGCAGGATTCTGAATAATAAATGCAAACTGTATATACAGACCTGGAAGGTGTATTTAAGGAAAGGATTGTTTTGTGAAAAAGGGTGTAAAAATGATGCACACAAAGGTGGACAGTCATTTATTATCAGAAAAAAAAAATCTTACTTTTCTTTTAGAATATGGAATAGTGTACTGGGTAGGGTGTATATATATATATATATGACACAGAATAACAATACACCAGTGAGGGAGTAATAAATGTGTCTTGCAGGATTATTTGGTCACACTGTTCGTAAATTCACTGAACAGGACATGAAATGTTCTTATCGAGTTTACAGAGGAAGTCCATTTTAATGAACTGTGTTTCCTTTGAACCTTTCTGTTAGAGGTGACGGTGGACCTTACCTTTCTTATTGACCTGGCAATAAAAAATGGTCACTTCCTCATGCTGTGACTAAGAACCAGGTTTTCTTAGAAGAGAGATCACAGAGGTTTTCTTAAAATGGCACCAGGGAAGCTGAGAGTGAGGACTCCCCCCCAGCACCCTTGCATCATAAAGTTGCTTCAAGCTTTGGAGGTGGCCAGCACTGGCCCATCTGAAATACCTAAACAGAGCAGAAAGTACCACATCTGTGAAATGATTTTTAGTCAACCCAGCAAGCTTTACAGCCATTTTGAGCGGCTGCCTGTTCTGATCCTGGGAGGAAATTAGATTGAATGGCAAATCCTGATATAAGTAGCAACTTTTGGGCTGATTTAAGACCTCACAAAAAGGGTGAATGCTAAGAAAGGTAAGCTGTATTCTGCTCTAACATATCTAAAATTTCCTATCTCTTGTTAGTATGAATACCTAGGCAACTTTGGCTATTATGCAGAGCGATCTCAGTAACAATTTTCTGAGGCACCAAAGGTAGCAACGTGTTGCACAAAACCAACAACTCCTGCCTCCTGAGGATCCAAACAGGGGCATCTGTCTGGCAATATGTTAAGTGTACCACAGTGCCCCTCCAGGCAGTAGATTCGCAGCTGCTTTGTTATGTTAGGAAATTTAAATTAGTTTTGCAGAGATACAAGGATGGTTTTACGTAGCTGGTCTATTATATCATGTGTTTTGAATTCCAGATCCTTGACTCTTCCTATGGAGACACATACTGCAAATGTGTGCATTCTGCAGAAAAAAAGTGGTAATTCTGATGTGGTGAAGTGATAAAAGGTAGGTGCTCTATCTTGAATAGACTTAATGCTTTTTAATCATAAATATGTTAAAATATAAATGCAGTAGTATGAAGGACTCCAAGACACTCAGAATTTAGCTCAAAAGAAGGCTTTTTATGCAAATATGCCTCAGAATAAATCTGAACCCAGAAATGCCTTTAAGTGCTACTTCCAAAAGAAACTGTAAAAAAAAAAAAAAAGAAAATTAAGTATTTTATATTTGTTATTCCTTCCACTTATCTCTAATTAAGCAAAAGATACACATTATTGTTGAGACATTAAAAAAAATCAGCTGTGTAATTGAAAGAGGTGCACACATTCATGACTCAAGAAAGTTATTCCTTTTTACCTTTTTGTGCCTGCAGGCTGGTAATATCTTCTGACAGACAAAACCCTCAGAGCCCCTGACATGCTGTTCTTGGTCACTGGACCTGTCTTTATTTCTAGTCAAACAAAGGGCAGGACAACTCGGCACAGTGAACAGTAATTAATAAAAACTCCTCTATGAATAATACAGTTCTGCATTTCATAGGGGAGCAATCTCCTCTGCCAATCTCCTCCAATTTTCAAAAATCTCCATCTACTATGCACCTGAGCTAGAATTTAAATCTGCACTTCTGGACTCAGATCATCCTGTTGATTCTCACTCTTAGCATAATTTTCTTCAGAAATTGAATTAGCTGCACTTTCAGGCCTTTGAAAAACTCAGTACCACAGGCAAGCAGATGCAGTACACATTACCAGATTTAACATGCTGCTTTAACAGCAGTAGCAAAAACTTTGTGCTTATTTCTTAACTCTTCATACTTCACTGATAACAGGACCTGAATGTACACTCTTTGCCGCATTCATCTTCATTGTGCCTGAGCACCATGTATAAATCAGCCTTGTTATCAGACAGAAGCTGTTATGGAGGTAGCAGCTGTGGCCTGTGTGTTAATTCTGCAGTTTGATGCAGATGTGGTAGTTTACTAAAATTTGCTCTTAAGTTAAAGACTTCTGGATGAACCCATTCATTCACTCTTACCCACATTTTCCTTTTGCTTTACACCAGTCCTCCCAAGGAGTCAGCCAGCATTGCGGCTGCCCTGAAATTTGAAGGTTTTTATTTTAACCTTATCTGGGTAAGCAGACAGGCAGACAGACCCGTACATTTGCAGCACATGATAGCAGCAGCTTTTGAGGGAGCTTCAGATTACGTTAAAGTTGTTAAAAATGCTTTCATTGACTTCTCAGGATTGCAGGTTGAGAAAGTTTTGAACAGGGCCTTACAGAGGCTTCAAACCCCCACACTGCCAACTGCTTTCTTAAGGCTAGGAAGAAACCTCAGGACACACAGAAAAAATCCAGACTGCGTGTTTAGCTATTTGCCATGCATTATATTTGGATGCAACGCTCGATAAACATTTACAGAGGGCAGATAAATTATGAAGCTCTTTGTCTGGAACATTTATTTCTTGACAGAGTCAGTACAAGCTGAAAAGGAAAAAAAACCCACTTATTTTACATTTACGCCATAGCTTCGAAGTGTAATTGTGAAAAGCTAATAGCAGTTTGAAAGCAATTTGGCACTGGAGAGAAGAAAAGCAAGCCCATGATACTCAGCAAACTGACAGCAGAGGGCACCAGTGTCCTGCATTGGAGAAAAAATTGACCTTTTTTTCCCATGTAAATTGCACAATAAATCCTTGTTTACTCTTACCAGCTTAATGCAAGAAAGCCAAAGCAATATGTCAATTTTAACAGATCCTTAAGGTTGACTGTTTTGGGTGTTTCAGATATGTGCTTGTTATGGAAATGCAGTTTCCACCATCTGATGCCAGAAAGAAACAAGGGAAATGTCTGCACTGTTGTTTATCAAAATTTATTGCTTGGATATTTGCTAAAGACAATCTAGTTGTAAAGGCTTGTTGCTTGGGAATTTGTAGCCTTTCCCCTCCCCAGAAAAGTATTTATTCCACATATAAAATATTCTACGCTCTGTTTATTAGCAATCTAAAAGTTTTAAAGAATCAGTAAACTGTGATATATGTGGCAGTTATTTTCATAGTAACTAACAAAAATAGAAGAAAAAATATTTTGTTGCTGAAATCTATGCATAAGGTACTGGTATCTACAAAAGCTGAGGCTGACATGGTTACAGAAGCTAAGAAGATCCACGTAGATTATTCATTGCATTTATTTGGTATAAATATATATAGCACATACCATCAGTATTTCAGCATGTTGTAGAGATGTGAGCCCTTGGGCCCCTAAGACATTCAACTTTCATCAGGTACAAAGGGTGAGCAGCACGGGATATACAAGCTGTGTATGGGTATGAATATTTTTAAACATACCACGTAGGTGTTATGTTGTATGCTTTTATGTCATTAAATGCTACTTATAGGTACATACATACATGTACATATCAAACAAAATTATTGTATTATATTACGTTTATTTGGATGATGGCTCTAACGGGATGACAGTAGGAGCAAATTCTTTGCATATACCATTGATGCAGGGTACTATTTACACATGTTCAGAGGACACGGAAATCATCAGTTATTGTGAGACCAGTGATTGAAAAAGGAATACGTAAACCCATTGATTATTCCCTTGGCCTAATATTATTTTTGTTACTGCATTTTTGTATTTGTTTATTGAAAATAGCCACGTGAAGATAATGAGCTGAAGACCAGTCTTCATTTTTGGCACTCTCAGGCACTTCGTCTCCAAGGATTTTGAAGCTGGCATGCTCTAAATTTGTAATAAAATACCCTTTTAATTGGTAAGCATAGAAAATATTACTTTTATAAATATTTGATGAACGGAGAAGTTTTATCTATTCATTAGACTCCAGAGTAATATATGCTCATTAGCAGAAGATGAATAACAGCATTTAATTTTCTTTGTTTACAACAGAAGGTCACATGGAAGAATATATTAATATGTAAGTTGTGACCTTCACACTTTGTCAGTTTTAACAGCAATGGGATTGTTTCCCTTTATATGGTCAGATCTATGTTTGATTTCCAGCTTTAATTAAAGCAATTAAATTCAGACTCTGTGACATGTAAAATGCACCATGATTGATGAGACTGGTTTGGTTACTTTCACTTTTTAGTCAGAAAAGAGAAAAAAAGTTAAAAATCCTTTTTAAGAAGAGAAATTTTTGTTCACATGCCACAGAGTAAAATTGTAAATTACTAGTGGGTATATGAGTTAGTAATATCAGAAATAATCAGAAATAGGTATCAGAAATAGCATCAGATTAGTTTTCCTTTAAAATACATACCTTAATAAGAAATAATAGTCACAGAAAGAGAAGGGTACAGTAGGTCTCTTGCGCTGCTTATCTCAGGAGTCATGGACACGCTCCAAGTTCACCAAGCTATTAGCACAACTCTGTTTAGAATTGTATGACTGGTAAGTGTATTACACTTACAGCTTTCAGGCATGGTTTCACAGAGCAGACAGTAGGGAGGAACAAAGAAATGGTAGGCCGAAAAGAAATGGTGCTTACAGTTCATCAAAAGCTGGTTTCATCAGATTGGTTTTTGAATGGAACTGTGATTTCCACAAAATCATCATTTTCTTGAAAAATCTATCCTGCAGCTGATCTTGGGAACTGGGGTCCAGTCACACTACAGCCTAGAAAAGAACCATGGAATTACCAGATTCATAAAAAAAAAAACAAACCCAAACCAAAAAACCCACCACAAAACAAAAAACCCCAACTATTTTTTCTTACTGATTTTAAAATGAAAAGAAAGTCCAAAATATCAGTTTTCTCCAGGATGCACATTTAAATGTCTGATCAACAAAAACTGGGGAAAAATCATTCCAATAAGATGTTTGACTTTATGGAAGGCAAGCAAGACAGTAACTTTACCTGTGGCCTAGCTGTTGTATGTAATATATTTTGTTAATAATGTAGAGATCTCAACAATGTGTTCTGCTTTTTCTAGTTAGGCTGTGCTCTTCTTTTCCTTGTTTCCATAAAGTATGGTCTACAGATAGTTCGTGTGGCATAAATGGGTCAGACTATTAATGGATTTAATGGAACTACCCCGGGTTAAAAAAAAAAAAGTTACGTATCTGGTTGTGGCATATAATCTGTAAATGTAAGCTTTTTTGTCCTCCCCCCCACCCCACCGCCACTTTCTCTGGTCAAATAGGTATCATCCTTCTTCAAGAGCAGAGCTGGGAAAACACCTCACATCTCATCCTAATCATAAACAATTTTGTTTTCTCATTTTAATATTGTACTCTAAATGCAGACATTGAATGTCAACTTCTTTGCACTACCCTAGCCCATACTCATGTTACAACAATAAGATATTAGTCACCGAGAAAACTGCAATAAACCCTGCCATCACTGTGCTTCTGCCCTCCATATTTCTGCAGAAAGACCTGAACCGTGCTTTATCTTTGTGGGTTTGATTTACATTTCGTTAAGTCCACTTTCTTCTGTGCAACTTCTTCTCATTTGCATAAACATATACATTGCATAAATAGCATTGACTATGTAGAAGTCAGCATAAAGGAGGCAAGAAATAATTACACATATTCAAAGCAAGAAATTAATAAGTAAGGTGTACTATATGTCTTGAAAGGGCAGTTTGTTGAAACGTTTGCTGAAAAACTTGAGTTTGAGTCTGTAGATTAGTGCTGCCCATGAAGACAACCATGAGAAATGGTACGCAAGATGCTGAGAGAGAAATATCATTACATTAGGCAAAATGTGCCCCTTTGGGGCAGTGGGGATACACTAGTTGGTCTCTTCCTCCCTATTGTGAGGTAACTATTTTCTCAGCTGTGGAGAGGGGCCAACCCTCTATTCCAGCACTATGGTCTCCTCCCTGTGGGTTTGATGCCTGTCCCAGAAACATGGAGGCTTCTTAGCAGCTCTGCCCCCTTTCCGTGAGAAACAGTGAAAGTGATGACAGCAGACCACCGCTCTCCTTTCCTTCCTACATCATGCTGCTGTTTTGTGGGTGTTGATTTCAAATATGTTTTCCTCCTGTTTAAGAAAATTCTTTCTACAGAATTACGAGCCCGTGTAAACATTGCACTCTGCTGACACAGCTAATATGAGAAGTCTTTAATATAGCAGCTTCAGAGGAGCAGTGCTTGATTATCTGGGATGAGAGTGGCACATGATGGTCAATCCTATCATTCTTTTACAAGACTCAGTTTTCTTTCATTCTTATGGCGCATACATCATTAGCATTTCTGTGAAAGCCCATAATTTCTAGGGCATTTACAATAGATTAGTGATTAAATTCTTTGCACGGAAAGTTCCCTGCATTAGTTGTGATGTAGATGACAACGCATTTCCCAGTGGGTAGCTATTCAGAATACATGTCCTACAACAACCGTGTCCTACAAGCACTGTTCTTGGAAAGTTCAGTAGAGGGAACAAGATCTGAATGGACATAAGACTTGAATTTTTCCCTCCTGAGACAGATGGTGCTCAGCCACGACATGCAGGCCGCTATGGGGGAAATCTGCCCATGAATAGCTGTTATCCCAATAAAGAGCTGCTCAGTACCAGTGATGTTAAGTTGCCAGTATTTTGTAATTTGTTTGAAAGAACGGTTGGGCCAGTAACAATCTAATTTTATGAAAAACAATGACAGTGGAAAGTTTAATGAGGGTTATTTTTCTTTGCTGATTGTTTAGTATCATGTCTGAAATGTGTAGTCTTCAACAGCTTTGTAAGAATTCTTCTATAGCTCTTAGAATGAGTTCTAGATGATACAAAACAAACAAAAAATTGGTTCCTAATGGAGATTATAATGAAGCTTAAAAAACTGTTTCTGTTTAATCTGGACATGGTTTCCAATCAAAGCTGTACCTGTCCTGCATACAATTGCTACTTTTTATCACCTCTAATCAGATTGTAAAAACTGTTCATTTCTAAGGAAATAACATTTAGAAGCACTGAAAATTATCATGTCAGGATTTAGGACTGGTTTTGATATGCAGAAATTGAAACATTTCTCACATCATCGAAACACCAACATTTGGCAGACTTTGTGAGGCATACACTGTTTAGCCAGAGCAGTAAAACTTGAATTGTAATTTCCATGATGCTGCAACTGAAGAAAACACAATGATTTGTTATGAGGTAAAATAAATGTTTCCACCTTTTATGGAAAAAAATCTACCTACAATGAAAGCCATTTTTTACAGAAAAAAACCCTCTTTGAAATCTGTATCTACTTCTATTCAAAATTAACATTGCTTAAAATAAGTTGTGGGCTTCTCTATATTGCTTCATGGGAGAGTTATGACATCCATACCTGTGCTGGTTTGGTCTACAGGCACCTTAACTAATCCAAAATAACAAAAATTCAATACTCTTCTCATAAGCCAGAAGTCAACATCCATTGCATTTTTTTATTCTTGTCACTGTTCTTCTACACAGAACTGATTTGTTTGCCAAAATTAAGACTAAACATGTGCTATTAGACTATATATAATAATGAAATTATACGTATTTGACCAGTTCAGCATATCACCAGTGCCTTGTCCATGCTATTCCTCTGCAATGCACCTTTATTATGTCCTGCAACTTTCTAGTTCTTACAAATGCTGTCTTAAGATGTTTGATGATATTACACGGTACTGGTATGGCAGATTTCCAGTAGAATTAAGGAAAAAGAATAACTGGCATTACCGAAGTAACTAAACAGATAAACTTTACCAGGTTCAGCAAGTCTCATGACCTGAAAGTAGTTGGAGACAAGAAAAAAATGCCTAATAATAATTATAATACCTAGATAATACCCTAATTTGCTAAGCATACATTTATTGCCATAATTGAAAACAAGAGTTCTGGGCAGGACGTTCTGAAGCAGAATGGCCATTTCTATATTCTGATGCTAGAGGAGAGGAAAACGGTTGTTGCATTGACTGGTTTGTTAGATAGTAGATGGGTCTTCTAAAAAGGGAGGCAACTTTCCTGGTTATCTATTGGGAAAGTTAGTAAGTCGGATGAGCAATGCAGGATAACTTATTGCTGTTTATGGGATACTTTGCAAGAAGAATGAAAACAGGTTTCTTAGAGAAATAGAAGAAGTAAGTCAGCAAAGTTGACAAATCACCATCTAGTTCACTTTTATTATCTTTAAAAATGGTTCTGGAAGTATAAAAGCTTCTACAGAGTGCAGCTATTTGTGAAAAATTATGCCTTAGATTTACTATTTATTATTGTAAAAAAACTTTTTTATGCTTTTTGGTTGCAAGATGAACCGTGACCTAAACATTTGTTTGTGTGAGAATGTACTAGTTTTTGCACTACGTATTGGACACATTTGTCAGATTGGGCTAGACAAAGCCTGTGAAAGAGCCTAAGTAAAAAAAAAATTCCTTTTCAATGATCAAGACTTAACAGTCATTCTTTAGAAGATTAATTTATATGTGATCTCCAATGAAAAATGATACCACCCTAAAATGGCTATGAGATTCAGCTTCCTACAGGCAAAAAAGTCAAAAGATCATGTTTCTGACATCATAAAATTTTGTATTTTTGACACTGTTTTAAACAGATGTCTGAAATGCAAATCAGTTACCATACTGACAACAACCTTTTAACATTCAGTAAAGAGAGAAGAGGTTGGAGATTTCTTGGGAATCTCTGAGGAAGTATGTACAATTATTACCAGCAGCAGTTTTGACTACATAGTCAAAAACTATAAAGAATCAAAGCTTAAATAAATATCAAGTTAACAAGTTAAAAAAACAAAACAAAACAAACAAAACCAAAAAGAACCCCAAACCAAATCCCACCTCTGAAGATTAGTTTGCGTTCAGAACAAAATAATTCTGTTGTATGAGACATTTAGTTCAAATAAAAGGCCCATGAAAATGTCCCTCCCCTGTATTATTGATTTCTATTCCTGTTTAGATTTGTCTCATTGTGTTTAGACCCTGTCAATAGAATCCATTTATGCTTTCTGTATTGAAGACACAGGATTTGTAGTCATGCCGAAAGTGAAAAAAATTACTTCTTGACGTTCTTAGAACACAGAAAAAATTATCAGCTAAGACATGGGAACATGAGGGATTAAAAAGAAAAAAAAAAAACAAACATCTAAAATGATATACAACAGGAAATTCACCCTAAAGACTTCATATCAGAAGCAATGCCTTTATGTGCAAAACCTCAATAACCATTTCAGAATATTCAGGGGACAGATTTCATTATTGTATTTTTGTTTTCCTTCCCCATTTCAGACATGTAAGACCGTAAAGTATCCTTAAGTATGACATAGGCCAGTTACTTAAATTCCTAACTGAATATATGTTTCATTTTTTACAACAGAGATTAATACCAGAATTGGGATATTGGCTCAGCTTTGAGACACCGTCACTCTATTGGGAAGAATATCAAAGACAGACATGTCCAGGCTTGTCAACCAGAAATTGGCTTCTGGTGAGGAATTTTTGGCTGAGCTTCATGGGGATTCACGAAGTGTGCTTTGTTTAGGTACAGCAGAAGCAGTTTTTCAAAGGTTGCTCTTTATATGAAGAACTGTGCATTTTGCTGTACATTTCTGCCCATAACAACAAGTAATTATTCAACAACATCAGAACGACATCTAGCTTTTGTGTACTAGACCTAGCTACAATCGGTTCTCCTGCCACCCACTTTCTAAATGGGACTGGGACAAGGGAAGGTGATAATGAAGAAGCTGTTTAGCGGCTTTAGTAACACTCAGGTAAGCCAGCAGATGAATGTGCACTCTCAGTAAAGGTCAAGAAAGTGCACTAAATGCTAGGAGATTCTAGAATTTAAAGGAATAGGAGACAAATGAAGGCATCATTAGGGTACCACATAAATCCATGGTGCCCCCACATTTTGGCCATTCTGCGTAGTTCTGATTTCCCCATTCAGAGATGCTACAATAGAAAGGGCAAAAGGGAGTATTAAAGATAGGGAGCAGCTTTTCTAGGAGGGATGAGTACTTGGACTAGGATGTTGTTGGCTGGAAAGGAGAAAAATGACAGAAAATGTGATAAAAAGTCTGTATAAATCATGTGAAGGCAGATAGATGACATCTTGGTTTATAAAATCATAAGAGGGATGGCAAAGGTGAATGGAGGAAAATCATTCACTGTCGATTCCAAGGCAAGAGCTTGGGACCATCAAGGGAAAGGCAACAAAAATGTCCAGAGCTGAGGACTCTGAAGCAAGAAGATGCAGTTTGGAGGAGTCTGTCTGCAAGGAAGCATCTGTTGCAAGGATGAGGAGACAGGTTGTTGCACCAAGTATATCTTTGGTTTGAACCTATGAATGGCCATTGGCGTATTTTTTTTCTCATCTAGCAGGAGAAGTCAGGAAGATAGATCAAGTTTTCAGTTTGGATTCTCAGAAATAGCAAATAATATGGAATAAAGTTTTTGTGGTGATACCAGAAATACTGTCATAACATAGCTCTGTACATAGCTAATCTGAAAAACAGTATAAAACATAAACTTTCCGTGTACAAGGTAAGAAAAAGTACTACAAATCTATGATTGAAAAATAGTGCTACTTCAGATCTTTTCAGGAGTCACTGTTCTTGAATATGTATAAAATTAAACAATTTCTGAAGGCATATCAGTCAACAGTGAAACAGAGCAATAGACTGAAAAAGATAACCAAATTTTAATTTCATAAACTTTTTAATTTCAAAGGATATGACAAGATTCATTAACAATTCTCTGAGAAAAATGCTTTAAAAACCCTAAAGGGTATAAAAATTATCCTTGTGTGAAATTTCAGATTTATGTTAAAAGTTGTCTGAATTCTTTTAAGATGCATAAGATATTCAATGATTATGTGTAAGGCAATTTATCAAAGTCATTTGCTTTGCTGGAATGCAAGTTTTAATATGCAAATGTAAAGTAAAATCACTGCTACAGCTGCATATAAAAACTACTGCTCGCTTCCCTCGAGTTAATTTCTATATTGACAATAGAGAAATAAGAGTGCTTTTTATTTAATATAGTTCATTTCATTCTGGGTATTATTCTGCCATACATTCTAAAATGACAGTTTGATTTGGTTTCACTTTAATATTTTGAAGCTTTTCGAACTATAAAGCTATAGTATGCACCTGAACAATGCTTTAGCTTCATGTTAATATTCAATATTATGCTCACAAATTGAATTTGTTGGAGAGCTGTAACTCCCAGAGTAAAGCTTTTTGGTATAAAATGTACAGCTTAGTGCAGATTTCATGCTATCAAGCTGCTTTACTTTGGCTTTGTTTACCAATTCTTCTATTTACAATATGTACCTTAAGATGACATGTCAAAGGCAATTCTGCTGGAGCAGCATTAGTAGAAGAAACTGCCGTATCTCTTTTGAAAGTATAAAAGCCATTGGTATTGGAAAAATGAATTAAGAGAGCCTGAAATTCAGTGTCGAAAAGGAACTTTCTGCTTCTGAGCTAAACCTGAGTGAATAAAAGGAAATATTCCATTTGGCTCAGATGGGCTTGGATTCAGGCTTCAGATTAATGAATAGTAATTCAAAACACTACTGTTGAATAAGGCTGTAGTAGACCACAGAAAGGGGCTGAGCTTTTATTAATTCTAGAGAGCAGCCTGTTCCTGGGGGAATTCTGCTGCAGGTTTAACTCAGCGCAGACTGCGCTTACACAAACACTTCAGCAGGGATGGTGTCTTGCAGTAACACATTGTGTGCTTATTTTACTATTTACAGGAAATCGAAAAAAATCCAACTTTGGGGCAATTAATTAATGAAGGAAAAAACCAGAAGAACTGTGTGAGGCATATTTATGAAGTGAAAGGAAGAAGAAGATGATAAAATTGTTTGGTTTTCATTGTTTCAGGGTTTTTTGGGGAGAAATGGTGGCAGACAAGAGAAAAGCATCATTGAAATGGTTCCAGAGAAAAGACTAGAAATATGGATGGGAGAAATTATGCAGCTAGATTTCTAAAACCACCAGCTTGATTAATCTTTTGAAATGTATATTTTCATGGTCATTAACACGACTTCATGTTTTCTGTTTATTTTAGGGAGAGGCAACAGCTTATGCAAAGAGTGGAACAGAGAATCTTCATCAGAATAATTTTCTGTTGGGAAATGAAGTTTGAAAATCAGTACATCACAAAAGTACAAAGCATGATTTCCCTATTGGAAGTAGATTTTCTTTCTCACATCTTAAGATTCTCCAAATTTTTCTATCACTTTTTCCACTTTCTTCTTTCACTTCTTTTGTTTCAGTGTCTGTTTGCCGTCTTTCTTATATTCATATTTTTCCATTCCTTTAAAAAAATCAATTTCTATGATAATTTTGTCATTCAATATGCATATCCAATGAATAGCCAATATTTATACACTGCATAGTAGATCTTGAATAATATTAAACACAGTTGGGTTGCTTTAAATGTCCACAGTGTTATCTTTATTTGAGAAAAATATGTCTCTAAGAGCCTTGTGCTAAGCATAACAGAAACACACTAAAAATGCAGGTATGCTTTTTTTCTTACCATATTTTTCATTTTTGAACTGTAAATGAAATGAAGTCAACGAGAGGACACCAACAAGTAGATAAAACATTCATTCTCGTTTGTGTGATTACATATGTATATATCAATGTGTGAAATTTTGCTTCCAAGGCTAAAATGTCACTCTTGGAATTGCAGGCTACTGTACCCTTAAAAAGCTAGCTCTAAGCTGTATTGGCAGACAAGTGCCAGAAGCCACAGTTCTTTTCCCAGCCTGTTATTGGCAAGGACTCTTTCTGTCTTACACACACACGCATACGCAAACCCTAAACCTAACACCACTGACAACAAAATCTGGTAAATCTTATTTCACTTAATGTTGCTTTGAAATATGCCTGTGACACAGGTGCTGGCACACAGCTTTTAAATAGCTGCCTCGAATCTTCGCATCTCACCTTTCTATAATATCAACATATATTCTTTATCACTTAACTCACTAGTATCTAAAAATAATCCCTAAATGAAACAAAATTAAATTAGTTTGATGAATGAGTGACAATTACTTCCTGCCCTTGATAGTTAAGAGGATGACGATTTTAGAAAACATTGGATTTATGATACTAAGTCTGTATTTGTCTGGAGACAAGTTGTTAAAGTGATATAATTAATCTACTTCCTACTCATTGCTTAAATGTTTAAGAAACCAAATTTTAAGGGAATAGCAGTGAGGCCTTCATTATGTGGTATTATACTGCATTTCCGACAGCAAATGAGTACGTGGGAGGGGACAGCATGTAGCCTGTTTCTCAAGCAAGGTTCTGGATGAAGGTGCCCAGGTGGGTCAGTAACTTTTAACAGCTGTCCCTCTCCTTCCTGATAGCAGTTCTCTGAGGTTTCTAGCCACTCCAAAAAGGCTTAAGCTCCTTTTAACAGCCCTGCAGAATTACTTAATCCTCACCATCCCCTGTCACCCTTTTCAAAATCTCGTTTTCACCTTTACAGGTTCTAGTTGGAGACACTCCCAGCCTTCCTCTCATCCTCTCCAAGGCATGACTACAGTCTGGTTCTAATCAAGACATTCTTCCTGTGGGTAATTTGCCTTCTAACTATCCACTCCAAATCTCTTCCCACCTCAGAGCCTTCAGCTCTCGTGTCAGAGCTAGGCCATCCACTCATTAATGAGCTCAAAGTTGTCTGCTCAGATGTTTGGTGCCAGAACCTAATACTGAACTGGTTGCCAACAGCCATGTGATTCTCACAGTTGCCATGGTCAGTGGAGTTCCCAGTCCTTCCTCAGAACCACTCCTGTTTCTAATTCTCAGGTATAACCCTTGATTGGGGGGGAAAAAAAATCTGACTGGGTAAAAATAAAAAGAAGAAAAGTTGGACCGTGGTAGCACTATCCCAGAGCATTTTCCCTGAGCAGCCAAGCCCTGTCTTCTCTAGCCTACTTCCTGCAGGGATGACAACGGAGACCACCTTTTTCTGTGTGGTGAGGTCCTCTGGTTCCATCAGGGCCACAGAATCAAGTCATTCAAGGTAACAGGTTTTGTGGGGGCTGATTTTGAACGGCCAATCTAGAGCTGTATGTCTCTGTTCAGCATCCTCATTCAGACAGTCTCTCACAGCATGTTATTGCCGCTTTTCTCCAGAACCTCTGTGCACAGAGGACTCTAGTTTCAAACCGGTCCCTCCTGCTTGGGCGCAATTTCTGATCCACTATGGCTGGATCAGAGGAGTGCTTCTCAGATCTACCTCTAGTCTCTCATGTCTCCAAGAAGATATGTATTTGTACTTGTATAGAAAGATAAAGAAGATGATCTTTGAGGACTAACAAGCTCCTCCTCACCCAGTGTTACAATATAATCAAACTTCTGTAGTAATTCAGTTTTACAGGAGGAAAAGTGTATACAACTGCTGTTCCACCAGTCTAGCAACACCTCCATTAGAGAAGACTTTAGTTTCAAAAGTAAAAAAAAAGATAAATGCAATATTGCATGTGATCAGTAGACTCTCATCTCATGGCTATTTCACAGACCATGTTCCACAGCACTGGAGTTACGAATTTAGTTAAATAAAACAAAAAGTTGACTACAAAAGACTTTATTTTAGAGCATAATATATGTGACTTAAATTCCCAGGAACTATATTATAATTTTTTATCAAAGATACAGTTTTGTGCTTTATTGCAGAGGATAAACATTAAATAGAAATATTTATTCTGGGTACAAAACATTGATCTGTTTGAAGACAACATGGTGTTGACTGAATTTTCAGTAGCTAGCAATGGTGGTGTTATTATCATACTGTAAGGTTCTGAGATAATTTAAAATAATGCAGAAAGCATTAAGCCCATGTACTATTCATTGTTTTGTTTTGAAACATTACATGTTATACGTTTATTAAATGTTCTTCATGTTCAAACAGAGGAGGAGTTCCTAATCTAAATTAAAAAGAAGCCGTTTGCTCAAGGTAAGATCATTCTGCAAAATCCTCACTCTCATTCCTGGGAGCCCCCGGTTTTAGCAAGAGCTTACAGAAGGACTGAAGGGAAGTACACTACCTCCTTTACAAAATGAACAAGAGGTTCTTAAGCCAAGTTGCCCTTCTATGCAGAGAACAGCTATACAAATTGATGTCTTTGGGGTCTTATTGCTGGAGAAGAGTTAAATAGTTGGAGATTTAATTGCTGTGCGGAGAGAAAAAAAGACCCTGTATTATGTTATCAGTGGCAGGTGCACCTCTTCATTATAATTTGTGCCACTGGGTTTTAAAAAATTCACATCTGTAGTGTTAGCATAATCTGAACATTTCTGCATCTATGTTTATTCATAAACTGTTACCTGACTGTATAGTTGCTAAAAGGAATGAAAACGTTCTCATTTCCACCATTCTCACACTGAATGGTGAAAATCTTCAATGAATTCAAGTTTTAGGTGATTTTATACTAGACAGACTGAGAGCAGGATCAATTAAATGACTAAAAAATGAAAAATTATTTCCCAAGGGACAAAGAATTATCCCATCAATTAGTTTAAAAGATCACTGAAGACATCTCATCCTAACATATGCAAAGGAAATTATCCTTTCATACACATAATTCTTCTGCTTAACATTATGTAATCAAAATTGGCACTACAACTATTACATTTCTGATAACTGATTTCTAGGTTTTTCTTACGACCTTTAGATACACGTCCACATGCCAGAGATTTCTACCTATGTAGCCCTTGCATCACTTCACCTGTGTGTCTGAAAACTACTAGTACTTTAAAATAAATAATCAGAACCTTACATTTTAACTTATATGAAGGTCCCATTCTGTATTTAGTTGAATATTTTGATTTGGGTTTTAGATTTAAGTACACATCTTCAACTGCTGTCTGATTCAGAAGGCAAGGAAGGGCTGGCTAACAGGAATGGGGGGGGTGTTTAGTTTGCACTGTTGGTTAGGTTTGAAGAAGTACTGAAGCTGTAACTTTGCAATAAATCCTAATTTATATTCTGTTCTGTTCCTGTTTCAGTAATAGAAAAATTTACTGGGCATTTTGTGCAGGCATCAAAACTGTGTGAGAAACTTTCTCATTAACTTTTGTTTAGTTTTTAGTAATATTTAAATTTGGAATCATTGTGTATTTTCTCAGTGTAGCTTTTATGAATGAGTGATTTTATAAATTGTCAGCTGCTTATCTGCTTAAATCAGGATTTAAGCATTTAACAGAACAATGAGAAGAAAATACCAAAACAAACAAACAAACATAATAAAAATAATAGAAAAAGAAACTGTAAATTATGCAGGATGCTTTCGTGCACCTTCAGCTAGTACTAGTCACTACTGAAAAGAGCAATTTTGGATTTTTATTTCTTCCTATTTATTTATTACTGGGCTAGTTTTAACTTGCATGTGCTTTACCACATGGCCACCCAGACACCGCTGTTGAAACAAGAAGGGGGAATAGAAAGGTCATAAGAGCAAGTGGCAGCAGCTGAGAGGTGTCAGGGACTGCTTCTCTTGGTTTCAATGCTTTTGTATAATATGCAGGAAACTGGCCTCCATAGAGTGCTGTTAATAAGAAAAAGTACCTCATGGAACTGTGCTCTTTACATCAATTCTGAATAGTTTGGTTTACCCTGTCGCTGTTTTAATATTTAAATTTAGCCAAACGTTTTTGAAATACTTCTATTTCACTAAACCAAGTTACTGAATCAGTTCCAGAGCTGATGGCCTCCTCGTGCCTTATTTTAGATATCTGTTATTAAAAAATATATCAATCTACAAATTAGCTTATATAGTTATAAATGCTTTCCATTCATTTTCTTTTCCCTTGTGCATGGAATAGGAAGGACATATCGTTTGTGGAGAGCCTAGATGATTTCAAGGCCTCAATCTTTCAACAATTATTTATTGATTGAAAACTCTCCCTAAATACCTATTGAGGTATTTGCTTATAAAACACAATTCCATTTTATGCATCTCAGTGTCAGTAATGCTTCAGTCCTTTATTGTTTGTTTGGTTGGGTTTTTTTTTTTGTTACAGTTCATGTCTCAGTTGTAAAAGCTGAAGATACAATCGGGTCAACATCTACGTTACCTCTACAGTCTTCTGTTATATATCCATACAAATCAGCAAATAGAAGTTAATCCTCCAGTTGTGTTGGGAATTAATGAACATAGCTTTTTAGACCCATGTCAAATAAATCTCTACTGGTGAGTGAGATCTCAAAAAAAAGGGTAGTCATCAAATGGAGCTGTGATATTGAGCTTTATTGGAGTTATATTTGTGGCACAGACAACATTGGGAGAGCAAATGATGTTTTGAACTCTGCAATGTTACTGTATGAAATACATTAAAAAATAATCAAAATCAGCTTACTCTGATGCTAAATTCGTTTCACCAAAAGGAGCTCAAAATAAGCAAAAGTTTAAACTGTGTATTATACATTTTTTTCAAATGACAGAGAAATTGAGGATAAAATCTGTCATCAGCTAAGCATTTCATAAAAAGCTTTTAACTGGATTAATATTGAAGATTTTGATTCCACATAGCTCTTTCAATGTAGAATTGAACATATAGTTGCATACAGTTAAGAACTGATCAGCAATATGTATTCCATCATATAATCTAAATATTTAATTTCAGCTGTAATAAATCAAAGCTATATTTGATTGTGGATTTTGCCCATGTGTTACTCTTGCAACATATGAATCATTTCTTAATTAATTTTTAATATAACAGTAATATTTTGTGAACATGGCTTCTTAGTAATAAGATTTCATCTTAAAAGGTAATTTGCCATTTTAGAGGTTTTTTTACTGGGATATTCTTGACAGTTTGCATTGTCTGCAAGTGACATGAAAAGTTGTAAAGTTGATTAAAATCACCAGTGTCTTCATTTTCCTGATTTTTTTAATGTAATTTACTTCACTTTTATAGTATAACAACTTGTTACAAGCATAATGAAGCAGAACTTCCATTAAACTGTCTTTAATTCATGTTATTGATTTTGTTGAATTCTGCATAGGTAACTGTGTTTTTACAGAAAGGAAAATGAAAAGTAAGCCATGCCCATTTTACCTTTCTGTAGAGTATATTGGAGGACCAAACAAGGCAAAATACAAGTTGTGAAACAGGGTACACTAAAATAGAAAAATAATTTTGCACATAATATTCTGGGGTAGAATTCAGAAAATTTTGCATGCAAAAAAAAAAAGATTTTTTTTTTTTTTACTTAAGTCCAGGAGTACAAAGAACTACAGCCTAAATTACAGTCTTCACCTAAGTTTCTCTCCCTTAATGTATGTTCAACCATTGTTGGTGCTGTCAAAGTATATGCAGTCTATCTCTTGTAAGAGCTGCTTTGAGGAGATGTTTGAATTTTTGAGCGGAAGCATAGAGGAAAAAAGGCATGGTTATGTCCCATTCCACCACGGATGCACATCAATATACCATTCAATATCTCGTTTTGAATCATCGAATCTTAGAATTGTTTAGGTTGGAAATGACCATTAAGATCATGAAGTCCAACCGTTAACCTAACACTACCAAGTCCACCGCTAAACCATGTCCCTAAGCACCACACCTACATGTCATTTAAATACCTCTGGGCAAGGTGACTCAACTGCTTCCCTGGGCAGCCCGCTCAATGCTTTACAACCCTTTTGGTGAAGAAATTTTTCGTAATATCCAAATTAAACCTCCCCTGACGCAGCTTGAGGCTGTTTCCTCTCATCCTATCACTTGTTACCTGGAAGAAGAGACCGACCCCCACCTTGCTACAGCCTCCTTTCAGGCAGTTGGAGAGTGATAAGGTCTCCCCTCAGCCCTGAGCACTAGTTTCCATTCAAAGGTACTATTAAAGAAAGTAGGTGTAGCCGACCATTAGGGCAAAAAGGAAGATGAACAGCAACATGTTATTGGGGAGACTCCTTCTTTACAGAAGGCGTTTCTACTATTGTTATTTTAAAATGCAGGTCCTGCAGTAAATACCACAGAGATTCAAGGGCAGAACAATTCTGTACTTTCACCAGAGCACTTTATTCATAGTTGGTGTAAAAATTATTCCTGTATAGAAAGATATAAATCATCTTTTGTGTGTTCTAATAGTCCTTTTTTTTTTTTTTTATCCTGTTGTGGTTCCTCCTATCAACAGCTGATCACTTTGTCACATCTATTCTGTAATACCTGTTCTTTGCCTTGTTTTCAAAACCATAAAAAAAGACATAATACAGTTACAAAAAGGGCTGCAGAAAATATACCATACTCCTAGGCTGAAGTTAGTTAAACATTTCTACATAAGGTTAGAGTGACCTTCAGCACCCACAACATCCGTTAGCAATTGAGGATGAAAGAAAGTCCACAGAATAATGTGATTTTTGCTAATGTTAGATTTTTGCTTTCTTAGACCATCATTGTTCATTAATCTTTGACAATAAGATCAACAGCAAGCTAAACGCTTGCTAAATGTTTTTGGGAAGTCATCTTTTTTTCTTTGTTTTTTTCCTTGATAATTTTTGCTACTGCAAATGAAATTTAGTCTTTCTTTCCTTATGTCAACAGTAATCAATACTTAATTCAAAGTTTATGATCCTCTCAGTGCTTTTTATGTTGCTAGAATTAAAAGCAAAATGTAAAGAAACTTCATTTTTTCAAAGCAATAGAAAAGTGCTGAGTAAATAACTCCAGTGAATAAAGACATTTTACAGAAGATCTTGGGAAGTAAAAAGGCAGCAGGATTCCAAATTGCTCTGTTATTTCTAACTAATATTCTTCAGTTCAGGTACATGCTACTGTATGAACTGAAAATCTGCTAAAAAGCAAGTGAGAGAGAAACTTTGTGGCATGGATTATTTTCCATTGTGAATTGAACTTTTTAAAGTGGCTGAGCTGATGATTTCATTGTGTTGTATTTGTTATAATAATACTACTAGATAGTGTTTATTATAATAAATATTTATTTGTTTAACTCTTTTAATAGTGTAACACGATCTTTAAGCAAACTCTTTACTACTCCAGCATACTGCGTGATGACAACCATGAACCACAATGCAAGAGAGTCACCATGATGGTTGCATCTCTCTTCTCACCAGAGCTAAGCAAATAACTTATGGAAAATAACGCATTCTCCAATCTCTACTTCTCTTCCTGATTACTATTGTCAGTTGAGTGGATCATGATTTTCTTGGCATATCTGCTATTCGAGCTTCCTGCACAGATTATCTGTCATTGTGGTTGAAAGATGCCTGTCATTCAGTTCTGTTGTTCACAGCATGGAGTTTCAATCCTTAATTTTGTTTGGAAAATTCTGTTCCTGTTATGGAATAGGAATGAATATTTCTTAAAAGTCTTGGGAAAATAGGACTGCATATGATGCAACATTTTGCTCGCTTTGATATTTGAGGAAGGGAAAGTTGTGATGTTTGCTTATTTGAGGGTTTTGAAAGTGCCCAAAGCATGATCTTCCCTTTTTCTTTTGTTCAAATGTCCTGAAAGTTTCTGTATTGAGCCACCACCCACACAGACTGTGTTTTTTTCACTGGAACAAAGTGCCACCTGAGATTTGCTGGGGGAAAAAAGATGAGGAGGTCTGGAAGGAACACAAACTATATTCCTTGGTCCAATTTGCCAACAACACACCGTCCCAGATAAAAGAAAATCTCCAAACCTATACTCATAGTTATGTGAAAATCCAGGGTGTCCATAAAGTGGTTTTCTGCAAATTCAAGTTTCACTGAAATATTCACAAAAAAAGTGATTTCAAGCTAGCTGGACAAAACACATGGAATCAGGAAGAAATATTTTATTTCCCTAGTACACGTTTGAAAGACGATATAAATCTAAAATATCACACTAAATATTTCCCAAGCAGGCCTTGGTTTTCTGTTTGTTTTTATGCTTTTCACATGTTTATGTTTGCTATTTTTCTTGATCACAGTAGTTTCCAGAAGGTTTCAGGGTCCTGCTCTGCTAATGCAAAGTCAAGAAGTAGAAAGAGCCCTGTGTTACAGCTGCACAAGGGGCGAATGGTTCCTGCCTCAGAGAGCTTCCAGAGGAAGACTGAGGTACGTAGCAGCAAGGAGGAGAGTAGCAGGAGTTACTCTGGTGTGGTGGAGACAAAGTCAAGACAGCGATAAAACTGAGAAAGTTAAGCAGAATTCTTGCTTTTCAACATTTTTATGCTTAACTTTCTATGTGAGTAATTGGTATGACAACGTCTGCCCTTCAGACTCCTTGTTTGAAAATCAGTCTCTGAGATGTGCTGATGGAAGAATTCAGTGCAAGGAAGAGTCTTTCTCTTTTTATCATATAAGCAGAAATCTCAGCTTTTTGATAAAAATACTCACATTTAGATGTTTAAAACAGCCTGTGAAAATTGTCTAGTATTTGATGAATGTAATAAAGTTTCCCTGGAATTTCTGTGAGTAAACTAATTTGCTTGAGTATTCATGTAAAACAATTATAAAAGGCGAACAACTACAGAAAGACTATTTTATTGATATGGAAATCTGTGAAAATTCTTATTGGAACATCACTTTATTGTTCTTGTACTTTGATTGCCTGTGGGTTTATCTAAGCAGTTTATTTTTTAAACAGATTTCTAGCATATATTTCATATTTAAAAACAGTAGGTTGTAAAAGAATACAGTCATAATCCTTTGATTATAAACATGACCATAGCGTCACGGAAGCTAGCAGAGCTATTCCTCTTTGCATCAGCTGAGAATAAAGCATACACATGAACCCTTGTTTATCCTGAATGATGGGAGCAGACCTCTCAATATAGCAGGTAAGCAGGTCCATGCTGTGCAGTTAAGCTGCATGAAGCTCAGTTTGCATTGCTGGATCTACTTCCCATGCAATGTTTCTAGTAGGCTTGAACATTTTGAGGCTTTTTATACAAAAATCAAATAACAAAGTAAAATTTAATTTCCTGCTGCACTGAAGTAGTTTGCAAGGCCTTGAATTGCTTTTTATTTCTATGAAATGGTTTACAGACCTAAAAATCTCGTTTAGATTTACTGTTTGTCATTTGTGTAGATTTAATTTAACTTGTTTCAGTAGATTATATATCTAGCACAACCCAGTTTTGATGTTTTTAATTTATATTTTTTAATATAACAACATATTCAATG
Source organism: Egretta garzetta (assembly GCF_000687185.1). Taxonomy (NCBI): domain Eukaryota; kingdom Metazoa; phylum Chordata; class Aves; order Pelecaniformes; family Ardeidae; genus Egretta; species Egretta garzetta. Next base: position 265,303 of record NW_009259966.1, on the reverse strand, counting down.
GCCCTTACAGCTTAGGTTTTAAATTAGCTTAATTAAATATATAGGAGGGAAAAAAAATATGGTTTTGTTGCTATATGGTAGTTAATATCTTCTTGTCTGGTAAACTGTTACCTTGTTTTCCCTAAACCAAAACCTGTCTCTGCTGTCTACAGTACATACGACGTGTCATTGAAAGCATAACCAGAGCGTATGTCCTTTGTGCCTCCATAAGGAAGATGCTCCAATGACCATTTCTTCTTGTTCAGTACTGAGCTCTATGAAAATACTGCTAATTATTGCTGACTTAGTCTGTGACACTACAAATTCAATCACACGCTTTCAAGCATAAACTGAGCAACAAGCTAGTCCCTTGCTATATCATTATACATCTCCTACCCTTCTCCTTGGGACACTGGGGGAGAGGATTAAAGCCATAACACATTTGGAAGGCATTGTGTGTGACCTATGAACCTTGTAGTTAATCTCTGTTGTCTGAGGAGCAATAAAAAACCTCTCATAATCTCTATTTTTTTAGCTGATATCATTTGTGCTAACACACAATATTTTCTGCTTTTTCTCTCTGGAGAAAAAGGTCTATGAGGAGGAAGAGACAGAGGAGACAGTGTCTAATGTCTAACTAATCAGTCATATAATTGCAACTTCCATAGCCCAGGCAAGGAGTAGATATCATCAATAGTAAATGCTGCTAATCATTAATTTTCTTTGTCACAAGACTATATATTGGATTATTCACTGGTCTTTCCATGGCTATTATATAAACAATACAAAGCACTCTTGTTTTTTTCCCCCTGGGTTTTAAAAGAGATCTACTAATTAGATAATTTGTGGCATTAGGGCAAGTCTGGGGGGTTTTCATTCCTTGAAAAAAAAAAGACAGCTCTTTTCCAATCTCTGTGTCCTTGGAGACCATTGAGAAGGTTATTCCTTATCAGTTTAGCAGCTTTGCAAATGCTTATAGCAGGGTTGGGGGGGGGTTGCTTTTTTAAAAAAAAAAAAAATTACTATTCAATTTTAATTTCTTCTGTCTTTTGTATATTAGAATTGCATTATATCCTTTTTCATATTTTTCAGTGGTTGAGGTTATCATTGCTCTATTGCAAAACAACATGTACTAGCATTGATTATTAACTCATGCATTAAAATATAAGGCTTACTTTGTTCTTTTAAAAAGTATTTTGAGACCATGTGAGCTCTGACTGATATTCATTAGCATTCTTCCTGATCAGACCGGTTAATTTCAGTAGGGACACCTGATGACAGAAATCAACGGAAGTTTCAAAACCTGGATTTTATAAATGTAGCTGGCTTTTTACTCCAAGCAAAAAGTAGCTTCATATGGCTAGACTTCCCCTAGACACATTATACTGTAACATGATCTTGCTCTAACTTACTGATAAAATTGATAAGCTCAAGTCTTAAATACATACATTTTTTTCCCACTTAATTTTAAAATTTTTTGATGATTAGGGAATGTTTGGTTCCCCAGCTGCACTTTGTATTAGGAAGTTTGGATTGAATATGCCGAAGTATACACACACAGACATGCATAAACACAAAAAGCACACCTATATGTAAAATATACATTTATAGTATATACACATATATATATATGTAACTAAATAGTAGCATATATTTATTTATACCATGAAGTTTCATAATGTCTTTGGGCTAGGCAATGTATGCCTTTCACAGGGGAGTAAAGTGAAACATGTTTAATTACTCAATTTTTTTTCCAAAATTTACAACAGATTTTGCTTGCCTTCAATTGGGTGTCCAACATGAGATTCACCAGCTTTGATTTTTGGAATCATCAGAATATATAGTTTTTCTTGACTTTACGTATAGAAAGGGTGCTTTCAAAAACCTATGAAAGACAGCATGAGGAAAATAGTTTCAAAAATAGTGACAGCTTAGTCAGTGTTGATGACTTCAGACTGTAGTGCATTAATAGTAAAATTATGTGTTGACCTCAAATTTCTGAGGTGAAATTTTAAATGTTCCACCTACAAGAAATTTACAAAGCGACTATTTAAGAATGTGGACTGTTGCTGATTATTTAACAAATGATTCAAATTATTTCAGGTTTTACCTGATTAAGTAATCCAGAAACAGAATTTAAAAAAAATTTTTTTTTTACATGAATACTTCTGACGTGGTCAAAAAACTTATGAAAATATAAATGAAAAAACCTACTTTCATTTTACTTATTGCATTTTAATACAATAAAAGCACACAAAAATTGTGCCTTATTAATCAGAAATATTCTCCCCTGCTTTCTCATTCCTCTGCAGCTCTTTGTGTATTCTCCAGCACTGGTCTTGGTCCAAAACTAGGACTTACTGACTTTATGGTAACACAAATTAAATGACTGGCCTTCTGTGTTATACAACTACAAAAAGAAAATCAATTTTTCCTCACACTTTATAATATACCTTCACATTCTTTAGGAGATTTTAGAGTGGATGTGGTCTTTTAGCCTCTTAAAATACATTCTTGGACAGTTAGGTCTGTGTTTGCCTAAGAATATCTATTTGTTTTTATGCTGATTATCCCAGATCCCATCATGGTGTTTCTCTTAAGCAAATATATTAAGAGAGCATTAAAGCTCTGGGTCTCATTTCAAGGTTGTTATTTGACAAAGGGTTCTAATAGTCAAACCTCTCCAATTGCAGCAAAAGTAGATGAAATGAATGGTCAGCTCTTCCACTTAAGAAATTAATTAAAAAAAAAAAGGATCTATGAGTTAGACAAAGTGCCAACCACGTTCTGTTGGTTTGTTGGGGGTTTTTTTACAGCTTCATTGCTCATATCGTCTTTTGATTGATTTGTCATTTACTGGCAAGTGAAGTATGTTTTCAGATCTTTTACATAGATTTAATCTTGACACTAAAATTCATTGCTTTTTCAAGAACAGCTTTAAGCTTTTCAACTTTAAATAAGTTTTTTTATTATTTTAATTTATAAAATTTAAAAGTTTTTGCATGAAGACAGACTCTACTGAAATTAATGTGTATAGTAAGTTATTCTCCTGAAGCACAATAAAATATTTTGCATTCAATATATGGACAAAAATGTATTTAAAATAATTCTGTTATTCTCTCTCTCTCTTACAAATAAACACATCAATATGAATATGATTAATATAAATATGCATGGTACTAGGAAATTTTCTGCTTAACATACAATACATTCTAATGTACAATATGTTATAAAATTAACCTGTAATTTAAGAAAAGAAATATCTGATAATGAAGGAAGTTTTTCTTCCTAAACCAGATGGAGTTGCTGTTCCTTGTTCATCTTATAAATTACTAATAAATAAGCAATTACTTTTGAAATTTTCCGCATCAGCTACACAATCTGAAAATAATTATGTTTCTTTTCTAGGCCTGGTAGAGGAAGTCCTAATTATGACTTCACTAGAATTTGGAGACATCTTACAATAATTGGTTTTCTTTCATTTTATTAATTTTTCTATAACTCTGGTGTTCTGTAACATTACTATTCACTAGCTATGGAGATAGTAAAGGTTTATTTATTTCCCTCTTATTCATAAATAGACTGTTTTAAAAAAAATGCATCTACTTCTCAGTGATGGAATCTGAGCTGCCAGTCTGAAAGAATTCCAAAAGCTACTGTGCAAGAGATCCAATATCTATGATGCCCACGCAACTGCAGTTGTAAATGTGAAACCTGAAAAGTTGAACACAAGCTCTCTTACATGTGCATTGAATTTGTTTTCACTAGAGTGAGACCCATGTACCCCCAACCCAGCTGGGTCTGCTTCTGGATCTGCTGTGCATGTGCAAGGGTACTGACAACCCTGAACACCCCTATGACAATCGTGGCACAGGGCTGGCATAAGGCATTTCCTTATTCTTTCTCTGATAGTAGCATGCCTACAACGATGTTTATATTCTTTTCAGAATCCACAATAATAATTTTAAAAAGCACATTTATTTGTTCTTCTGTCACAACTTTTGCTGGTTACTTATTCTGTAGCTTGAGAAACTGAAGATAAAAGATTTATCATAGGCAGCTGTTACACCACCTTTTAAACCATCTAGCTATTTGAAGACTCTCCAGTCCAAATGAACTATAAATGTGTTTTGTACAACTGTGGGACACGAGCTGTACCACCTATCTGTATGGAATTAATTTTTGTTTTCTGTACAACCAGTGCAGAGAGGTGAAAGCTAATCCTCCTGGGTATTCTCAATCACTCTGTCTTCCTTAACCCCATAAAGCTCCCATCTACACCTTCTACAAACAACGTGAATACCTGTTAAATGCTACGTTTGATGGGGAACAAGAGTACCTATTACTCAGTAGAAGCCAGTCTTTCTGTAGACTCTTAAGATTTTCTCCAAGCCAGGATCTCCTTACAGCATATAAACACACACACACACACAAATTACAATATTTAATTCCAGTGCATTAACAGTTTTTGTCTTTTTTTAATCTTTTTTATCTGTCTCATCCTCAGCATTTTTAAAGTCCTCCTGGATAGCACCATTATTCATTACCAAATGGTAAAGAAGAGTTCTACACAAACCTTTTATATTTTTTCTGTTCTTCTTACCTATTTTTCTCTAGTTTGCTTTTCCCTGTGCCCTTATTAACATTCACAATAAAAGGAGGCAGAATCTTCTAATTAGTTTTTGCAATCTAACACAGTTTAATCACATGATTTGTCTCCTACCTGTGGTAGCCTGGGATTTCAAAGAAGCAGACAGCTCTAAGTTCTTATTCACTACACTTGAACAAGGTAAGATTTTCTTTAATTAGACAGAAGTAAGCATGGATGGAAAAATAGATGTTGTTTGACTTACACAGGCTTAACAGATGAGGTGTGCTCAGTGTAACACTAAACCTGTTTTATCTGAGGCCAAAGATTTTCTCCTTTATTGCTTAATCCTTATCAGCTCCAGAGCTGAGCAGTGAAGAAATGTGATACAGTAAGTGAACTCAGGTAGGTGAGATACAGGCAAAACTTGCAATTTTTACAATTCTGTTGTCTGCTGAAGCTTGAAAAGTGGACCCTGACTTTTCCTCCCTCAGATAATCTCCAGAGAGCATCTCAGCACAAATTCTACTATAACACATGACTAGCTCATGCGGAACTGATGGGGAAATTTTTACTTTATTAAACAGGGAATAATTTCACCAGGTAAAATTTATTCTGAAGAGCTCAGATGTTCTTTGAAATTACTTGGTGAATTTTGTGTGAGACTGTTTGCATGTCTATCTACCATCCATGCTTCTAATCTTGTATTTTAAAAAAAATACAGACTTCACGTTCTGCCACAGAAAAATAAAAATGTAGTGTATTTTATAAATATTTTCACTAATTTCTCTGGTTTGAGCATCAGATAATTTATTGTTTGTCACTATTGTTTGCGAATAGTAGTCAGGTATTGATCAAGTATTTCTGAAACCATTTACAAACAGTAGTTCCCCTCATAAATTTAATAGAAATAAATAGTTATCGCAATGTGTACTAGAAGATTATTGAATTTGCTGACATCTTCTTTAAAAAATACTAAACAAATATCGTCAGATGTGCAAATACATATATTTCAAGTCTCTTACTGTAAAATGCACAGAGCGAATAATTAGAATAAACTTCTGAATAAGTCCTTCAGTATGAAAAGTACTGGCTATACTAGAAGGAAGTTTGAGCTGGTGTGCACGTGATCTCACTGAAAAAAAGAGTGCTTGGCTTGCAATGAGGTTTTATGTAATTAATCTGGCTTTATTTGACAATGTCCTCAAGATATTTGAGCCACATGGTTTTTTACTTAGACTTTTTTTTTTCTCAAAAGTTCTTAACTGCTGAACTAGTGCCATGTGAGAGGAATACAGTCATCACAGGTGTGACAGTCATGGTAATGTAAATCTTGCCACCAAAATCTTATATAGTTCAGAGCCATCTCTCCAGAAAGCTCTACTGTTATACCACACTCAGTCAGGATTTGTACAGAAACTTGCACAGGAGCCACAGGCAGGTGGGTATTTATTCTGAAAGTGCTATGATGTAGTAATCCTCTGAAGATGCGGGTACAAATCAAAGGAAATTATATTCTAGGCTTCATAAATGCTGCTTCAGTGTTATTTAATTAGCATTAACTTTTGTCAGCAAAAGAATTCCAGCACGTATAGAAGGGATCAACATAATTTTGAGTTTTTCTGCTCATTTTATTTAGTTAGTTAATTTTAAAGTGTACTTGATTTTGCTAAATATTCAAGTCATCTTAAAACAGATTTGACCTCCTAACAAAAGCCAGGATGCAGGTACAAGAGACTGTTCTTCTTTTTTATAGTATTGGCATTTCCCACAATGAAGTGTCAAAGAAGAAGAGCCAGACTCCTGTAAAGACAGAATTATTTTGAGTTCCATGAGCTTGCATTATTTGGTTACTTCTGAATAACATTTCAGAAAGCTTACTGAAATGTTAATTTGCGCAAATAGCATGGGTAAGATTTTTTAGAAGGCAAACCCCTACATTCTTATATCCACATTTTAAAGCTTGTGACAGAGCTCTGATGTTAAAAAAAAATAAATTAAAAAATCGGAGATGCAGAAGTGGATACAGGGTTGGGTTACAGAGGAGGAATTTAAAAATATTGCCTGGGGGTGTAGGGATGGTGTTAGGTAAACTAGAGCTCACCTAAGTTTAAGACTTGCCAAGAGCCTGAAAGGCAAAAAAAAAGAGGTCCTACTGCCACCTTAACAGTAACAGGCTGAACAAGAAAAACATGTGGCCATTACGAATGCGAGGGGTTGGGAGGTGATTTAGTAGCAATGGGCACAGATAAAGCTGAGATCACACAAAAAGCTGAGGTACTCGAGGCCACCTTTGCTTCAGCCTTTGCTAGCAAGGTGTCCCAGGCTTCTGTGCTTAGAGATAGGGTTCATGGAAAAGGTGACTTCCATTGGGGACTGAGGACTGAGCCAGGCATTGCTTGCAGAAATGTCAGCTCTGCAAGTTCCTGCCACCTTTCCAAAGCAAAGGCATGCTTCTAGGTACAAAATTTTCTTAGCTTTTTAACCATATTCTAAATCAAAACTAATCCCTGAAAAGTCAAGTTGGTCTTTTTTCCTTTCCCTTTGCCTCCTCCCCCAATGCCTTTTATTTGTTCTATATACTTATTCTATTTTTTTTAATATCTCTTGATAAATCTTAAAATACTAGGAGATAAAAGATTCTAAATTATAGCCACGTATAGACACCCACTTCAGCAAAAGTGCAAAATGAGTCAGGGAAAGGATGTAAATAAGGGGAAATGAAGTGCCCTGCTAATTCCAGGTGAAAGTGAACACCTGTGAAGGAGAGGAGCTGCTGCACTGGTGCTCTGCTCCTGACCCCGGTGCAAGGAGATAAAGAGGGGTGGCTCAGCAGCCCCTTTGCTGCTGCTGTCTGTATGGAGGTGGCTCTTTGTGTGCTGGCTGCTGCTGGAGGTAAAGGCTCAGTTTCAGGTTCTGCACAGAGGGGCTACAATAATTTTGCTTGTTGAGGTTAAGTTCATGATATAACTGGATGTTTCTAAGCTACTGTTCAAATTCTCGTATGTAGTTACCTCACCAGCTTTGATGACAGTATTATTTTTTTTAAACAGAAATGGAATATAACTCAAATGTAATCACTTTATTTAAAGACAAGTTTTAAACCTCTTGGTTTTGGGTTTCTAGCACATCACTTCCTTAATTCATTGTATCTCAAAATACATATTTGGAAATATATATTTTTTATATATGTAAAAATATATGTATATTTACCTTACTACTTATACAGGTGTTTTTTTCTTCTTTTTCGAATATTCCAAGGAATGACTGTTACATCAGCTGGTACATTTAAGCATGTTTCTTGCTTATTGATGAAATTAAGACTATAATCACAAGGTTATGACATAAGCTTATAGAAAGAAGGTTTAAAAAAAATTAAAAGGCTAGCTTCATAGTCTTATTTAGTCTTCCATGCAGGAGTAGTCAAAAAGAGCAGGGCTAAATTCCCCTAGGATTCTTAATACTATGTCAAGCAGTATGCACGACTGCCAGGTATTGTGTGTGTTCTGAAGATTTGAACAGTGTGTTGGTATCATAGTCTCTGGTGGTCTGATATGTTACAAAGAACACTGTGCTTTTTTTTTTTTTTTTTTTTTTTTCCTTCCTGCTCACCCTATTCTTCCTGAAGATCTTCCTCGCAGAGCTTAGGCTTGGCAGGTATCAGGTCTCCTGGTGTACATTGGCCTGATGGAAGGTAATATCATCCAGTGCTGCAATTGAATTTGTGACCTCCACATAAGTGAGCTTTGGCTTTATAAGCCAGATCTGAAAAACCTTGCAACAGCATAATATTAAATAAAAATAATTATTCTAACAAAATAAAAGTTTAGCTCTTGATTTAAAAAGTTGGAAACAAGTTTTTAAAATTTAAAAAAAAAAACAAACAAACCTCAGCAACAGCACAGGTTTATGCTTCACACAGTATTTAGTTTCTAAGCTATCAGGTAAAACCCCTGAAGACTCAAATAGTCATTGGGACTTGAATGGAATTACAACACCCACTGGTTTCTTCCTACATGAAAGGCATTAGTGAACAATACATCTTTTGTTTAAGGAAAGTATTGCGGTTGCATTGTAATTTTGTTTTCCTATTTATTTTAAGAGAAATCCACACCTGAGACATGTAACTTTTGGTGTTACTTTCCAATCAGTAGGTGGACACATTTCAATGGTGGGGGGGAAATTAAAGAAATTTTCTTCTTTCTAGTAGATGACAATTTTCAACAGTCCTAGGTGAGGTGATGTTGTGTTGGGACTCTTGAATGCCTTCGAAGAATGTATTTGATGTGCAAATTATGGAAACCAGAATAAAATTTGGGTTTTTTTTCTTTCCTTTATTCTCTTTTTATCTTACTTCATTTTACCAAAATAATTTGTCCTTTAACTACATTTCTTAATTAAATGAAAAATCAATAAATAATAAGATCCTGCTGTTAAACAGTGAAACAGGTCCTGTGAAGTAGTACTGGAAACCACTATTTTCTATTTTCTCCATGGCAGGGGGGAACAGCAAAACTTGTATTGCCTTTAAAAAACACAATTACCTTCTGTGGTGTTTCTTTGGTGTGGGATTTTTTTTTTTTTTTAAGATTAAACTCTTTAAAGAAATATATTTGAAAAAGCCTCTAAACATTCAATACTAGTGGAAAAATGTAAATTTTATGGATGTAGAGTGAGTTTACTGAATATTCTACCATACTTGGCCTTAATCAGTACTTTGCTGGTAATACATTGAGGAATAGATAATGCACTTTACAGCTCAGCATGGATTTTCAACTTAATGACTTTCCTCTGGTTATGAGACTGTCTATTTCAAAAATGATTTGTTTAGAAACATAGAAATTCCTTCGGTTTAACTCACTTCTGAGTTACTAAAGGGTACCACAGCATTATAAGAAGCTTTAATTAAATCATAGAATCATAGAATCGTAGAATGTTTTGGGTTGGAAGGGACCCCTAGAGGTCATCTAGTCCAACCCCCCCGCAGGAGCAGGGACACCGCTAACTAGATCAGGCTGCTCAGAGCCCCATCCAACCTGGCCTTGAATGTTTCCAGGGATGGGGCCTCCACTACCTCTCTGGGCAACCTGTTCCAGTGTTTCACCACCCTCATTGTAAAGAACTTCTTCCTTATATCTAGTCTAAACCTACCCTGCTTCAGTTTAAAACCATTACCCCTTGTCCTGTCACAGCTGGCCCTACTAAAAAGATTTTCCCCATCTTTCCTATAGCCCCCCCTTTAGGTATTGAAAGGCCACAATCAAAATATGTAAGATGAGGCTGAACACCCCTCACGCTGTTTACAGGTTATTCAGATGCGTTTACCATGTAAGGCTTTTTATTCAGGTTATTTTTACAACATAAATATAACTCTGGCAAGTTACAGTTGCTTTTCCTTGAACAACAACCTACATATTCAGTTAGAGAATCTTCTGCAGAGGCTTGTGTGAAATGAGAGAGGAGGAGTTGTCTGCAGAGCATATCTAACTCCTGACCAAATACAAAGTACTGGAGCTCAGTTCAGCACCAATGAAAATCTAAATTACATCCACTTTAAAAGTTTACAGTGTTGCTTATTCAATCAATTTCTAAGATATAAAGCTATCTGTAGTCTCAAATGGATCTTGTCACCTTCTTAAAATGAGTACAGGGGTTGAAGGGATGTTTGGTATACCACTTCTGACAAGTCCCTCACCAGTGTCCAAACTTTCATTGGGTGCCACCAGTGGATCCATCTGTTCTTCTAGCAGCTTGGCAAATTGGTGTTTATGACATATTAAATGTGCTGCAGCAGTCCCTAGATGACCTCATGAGAGATTTGGATTCTACTAAGGCGGGGGGGGGGGGGGAACAACAACAATTCTGTATGCAACTTCCAGTGGAAGTTCAAATATGAGATTGTCTCAGAAGTAGTATGACTGAACTTTGCTTTCTGTACCTCTTTTTCTAAAAAAAACCCTAGATCTAATGCTGTGCCTCCTGGCAAAGAAAGCAGAAGAACTGCCTTCAATATAGAAAGGACTTTGTAAATGAGAGATGTTCCACTAAGCTCAGTTTTAGTGATAATTCTGATTTTAAACATGTAGCTAAGTTTGACTTAATTTAAACACCCACCAGTAAAGGGGTGTCCTTACCTTGCCCTGAGCCAGGTGGGAAGCATTTGCAAATCCCAACCAGTTCTGCAGTTAGGAGTCACCCCTGCTGCTGCCCGCAGAACTCCTGCAGAGGGGTTCTGAGGAGCCTGACCTGAGACCCCCTCTGCAGGAGGACCCACTGTTAAGCGCTTGGAGATTTCTTGCTGAAGGTATTAAATACATGCAGTGACCACGATCTATCAACTCCTTGCATGGAAAGGTGTTAGTCAGCACAGCCTTAAGTGCATCAGGAATTGGGTATTAATGGAGAGCTCTGCTTTTAGAAGTGCATATCTAAGAGGAGACGAGAAGTCTTTTGAGAATTTGTGGTTAAGGTTTTGTTCATTTTGTCTTTTGACTCTAGCCTTTTTTTTTGTCATGCTTAAAATAGTTATCAGTTCTCATTTTCTCATAGTAGTAGCTGTCAAATTTTTTATGTTTTTGATGCTAATGTTCTTACTATATATCTAAAAAGTGAGATGATAGTTTGAAATAGAAGTTTCTTTCCTGCCGATGGCAGCAGAAGTAGTCCTGTGTCATCAGTAGATGTGGATTCTCTTTGAACATGCTTAGTTGTTGTCATGAATTTCATAGACGGATCTAGCCTTCCATGTTTGCCAAAAATGAGGCAATTAAAATGTTCTATGAACAACTGGGATAAGTTTTCAGAGTCTGGAGCATTTGTGGCCTAGAAACCAGGAAGATGAGTTGTTAATGAAACTAATCATTAGATAATAGTCTCCCATGGATTTTAAATGAAGTTTTCTGATGTTCTCATGGGTAATAGGATGTGAAGTGACTTCTATTGACTTATCAAGAAAAATGCAAGGTACTTTAGTAGAGAATTAGCTTAATAAGAGAATTAAATTTCTAAATATACCTCCCCAGAGTTAGTTTGTGTTAGCATACTAGTTTAATTTCTGTTCCCACATATGATGTTACTCTACAAAGCTGACACTCTTACCATCAAGACACTCTTCTCATCATCAAGTTCTAGTCTGGGTAGTGGTGCTGTATTTCACCAAAGTAAATTTCCCCTCAGCTTTCAAGTGGGGACTAAGCATTGCTTATCTTAGTTCAAATACAGCAATTACTGCAATAAGTAGCCTCACTGCTGAGGCTTCTAAATTCACCCTTGCATAGGCAGTCTTAAAGAAATCTCAAACACAAATGAAAAGAATCAGGATGTGGCCCAGAGGATTTGTCCTCAGGAGAAAAATGAGCAGGATTTAACTCTTGCTATAAAATTCATCTTCACTCCTCTTTTCTTGCAGGTAGCATTGCTGTTTCTTGATAACTCATATTTCATGCAATGCAACAATTTCAGAATATTATAGATAACAGATTACAACACTTGACGCTGAAAGTTTATTAGTAGTAATAAGTCAATGCAAAACTTAGCTCATAGTGTTGAAGAATTGTACTACAGAGATGCTTTAGGGGAAGAATGAACTGATGTGTCCTTACTGTATGCTGAAAACCTAGGCTTTTTTTTGGTAGCATATACTGCTTTCATTTCCACTGAATTTTGCCATCATATTGCTCAGAATTCCTTAGGTATGTTTTTCCTACTCCTTTCAATGAGTGTGCATGATAAATAGCATAGTACTGTATAATGAAGAAAGTCTTCTCAAAGAAAATGTTCACACTCTGATTTTCTTTATTTTTTTTATTTTTTTTTTATTCAGTTTCTTCTTATAGGATTCTCAAAATCTTTTGAGGCAAAGTTATGCTCTGTAGCCAATAAGGCAGTGCATATTAAATTAATAAGTGTATAAAGTCTTTATCTGGAGAACTGTGTTGTTCTAACCTGTGCATACTGCTTTGTTTCAGTTTCCTAATTCAGCTTTGGTTTCTACAGCGTCTTTGACACTGGAGATGAATGATTGACTCAAAAAGGCTAAGTGAATGATTTGTTGATGGAAAAAGTTATTTTGAGGATTTATGGAATATCATTGGATTTTACATTTTAGCTAAATCTTATGAGAATAAATGCCGTTTGTGATCGCAGGTAATTACAGAAACCAGCAGAACACCAGAAACTGCCATTTGCCCTCTCAGCCCTGAGAATCAAAATTTCCAACTCAAGGCACTGTACAAAAAATGGTTTTGCTGATGAATTTGAACAGAACTACAGTAGAGTCCTGCAGCCAGTTAGGTTAATCAGAAAAAATGTTATTACCTTTTTCCCCAAGGATGCCATTAATTTAACACTGGCAAGCTATCATTAGTGCTGTGTGAAATGACTAATTTTCCCTCAGGAGGTGTTCATGTACGAGGCATGGGGTTTTCCATAACCATTCACAAGCCTGTGTGAATCATAGGTGAGACTTTTGCTGCAAGTGTTAGGGAAGGGCTGCACCTGGATCGTTGCTTTTGCTTTCTGTGTTGTGACCTTGGAAACACTTCATGCAGTATCAGAATTAAACCTTCAAGAGTAACTTGAAAGAAAGAAGCAAACATTTTTACATCTCCAAAAATGCTTGCTCTTTCTTGTTCAGCTCCTACTTGCACCTGTGTAATTACAACAGCTTTTGTTTGTTTGTTTGTTTTAAAACAAAACAAAACCCAAAAAACCAAAGATGAGGGGTTGGGATTTTTTCCATTAGAAGGTATAGCTCTGTGTCCAAAGAATAAATATTGATTCCTGGGTTTCAGCATTATTATGCTGCTGTTTTTCCACACATTGTATACAGAATACATGCATACACTTAAAGTTGTTTTTTTAAGGATTCATCACAATAAAAATTCAAGTGCTGCAGCTGAATTAGTAGTAATGAAGTAGTAATTCTACTGGAGCGACCCAGAAAGAATTCAAGACACTTATTTGCAGAGGAAGGTCAAAAGCATCCAACAGTAATGTCCACACCCAAAGCTGCTTTTTGAAAAAAAAAAAAAGAAAACAAACAAAACCCAGACAAAACCAAGCCACACAACACACTTTGCATATTAGTGGCAAATAGTTGGAGAAGAAAAAAACAAAACCAAACAAACAGCCTGTGATCTAAAATGAGATCTATTGCCTGAAAATATCTAGGATACCAACGTGATTTGTTGAAAGTAAAATGGTAGTTATATGGCCTTTTATCAGCAAAGTGGTTTGTAACAGGACAAAAACAAGAACAGGGAGAAAAAGAGATCTGAAAGATCTATTGGGTGGGGGGGTGTTTGCTTTTTCGTAATTTTTTTTTTGTTTTAGTGATGTTTTGCTCTCTTGAGATGGCTTTGCAGTGTTGTTCTGTTTTATTCTGTCTGCAGGCAGTGCAAAGGGCATGCTTTAATGATTTGGATGCACACTGTTGTATGTTAGTAGGAACACACTTGCCTCACCTTGCTACTTTTCCATAGCATGTAGCAGTACAAACAGCCATTGCACCCTCAGACTCAAAATTATCTGACACTACTGTTGAGAAATGGATTGGCTTATTAATTTGAGCGATTTCATCCTTTGTCAGGAGACTTGGCTTTGTGACGTTTGGGAAGTTATTTCAACTTCTTATTCCTTTTGATCTCTTCTCTAAAATATTTCAAAGGGGAGTTATCATTATCTGTATGTGCAATATTTAAGCCAAACAGCTCCTGGACAATAACTAAATCTTCACAGAAGCAGGTATAAGAAGTGAAAAATAATATTTAAATTAATATATCTTTGTCTTCCCTAGCTCTCACATATTTAACTTCCATCAGCAAACTTGTATTGCTATGCCCTTTTATGCATGTTACTGGATCCCAACCCCTCCATCCCTCCAAAGCCCTCTTTAAGTGTGTAGGTAAGTTACTTCTGCCTCTTTGACCTGTAGAAATTCCTATAAAATTTTGCCTTTCCTAGAGATGATTGGATCGTCTCCTCCCTTTTCAGCTGTCAGCACATTAGCTCATGAGCTGAGCAAGGAGGGGTTTGCAGTGTTAAGTTTCCTCTGCCTACAGGTCTTCTTGAAGAAGTATCAATACAGGCTGGGGGAGAAAGGATCGAGAGCAGCCCTGCCGAGAGGGACTTGGGGGTACTGATGGATGAAAAGCTGGACATGAGCCGGCAATGTGCGCTGGCAGCCCAGAAGGCCAACCGTACTCTGGGCTGCATCAGGAGAAGCGTGGCCAGCAGGTCGAGGGAGGTGATTCTGCCCCTCTACTCTGCTCTGGTGAGACCTCACCTGGAGTACTGCGTCCAGCTCTGGAGCCCTCAGCACAAGAAGGACATGGAACTGTTGGAGTGGGTCCAGAGGAGGGCTACAAAAATGATCCGAGGGCTGGAGCACCTCTCCTGTGAGGACAGGCTGAGAGAGTTGGGGTTGTTCAGCCTGGAGAAGAGAAGGCTGCGGGGAGACCTGATTACAGCCTTTCAGTATCTAAAGGGGTCCTATAGGAAAGATGGGGAAAATCTTTTTAGTAGGGCCAGCAGTGACAAGACAAGGGGTAATGGTTTTAAACTAAACCAGGGTAGGTTTAGACTGGATATAAGGAAGAAATTCTTCCCAATGAGGGTAGTGAAACACTGGAACGGGTTGCACAGAGAGGTGGTGGAGGCCCCATCCCTGGAAACATTCAAGGCCAGGTTGGATGGGGCTCTGAGCAACCTGATCTAGTTAGCAGTGTCCCTGCTCACTGCAGGGGGGTTGGACTAGATGACCACTAGTGGTCCCTTCCAACCCTAAACATTCTATGATTCTATGAAGACATTGCCACGATGGCACTCTGCCTTGAGGCTGATGAATGGGTGATGTCCCGAAGCCAATACAGCATCACCCCTCCTTACTATAAGTGTGGATTTTCAAATCTGGTAGAAATATACATATGGCTACACAGCTTCTAGTATTGCTATACAATGTAAAACTCACACATTCTTTGCAAGGTTCGGCCTGATATCTGTAAAATATAACTCAGAGTGAAAAGGTGTGACATAGTATCTCTCTGTCGCAAGATCAACTGACCTTGAACAAGATCGTTGTCACACCCTGAAGAAATTGGCAGACACTAAGATAAGGGGAACTAAGAACATCAGCACCCAAGATAAGTGCAGAAGAGCTAATTGAAACCAGCACATATCACAACAGGCTTTGACAAACCAATCAGGGAGCTAACTCACAACTATACATGGAAGAAAGGCTTAGAGTTCATGGAAAGGACGCTGAGAGACCCCTCTGCTGTGACCACTGGAGACCCCCAAAGACCACCAACTCAAATCACTGGGCATGTGTGATTGGGAGGTGAATGTGTAAATGAATTCCATGAACTCACTGTCATAAGACTGCCTTTTCCAGGAAACATGATGAATATGCGCATCTCTGTTGTATACAAACTGCATGCTTTTGGTTGTGCAGCATGCACGTTAGGCAGTGGTATCCACCGTGCATCCAGCGCTGTGGATAAAGAATTCCT
>NW_009259966.1:248575-249212 GCF_000687185.1 Egretta garzetta | reverse complement strand
AGTCTTGGAGAGTTTTCCACAAGCCATAATTTTCTGTATCGGTATGATCTGGCAGGGTTGCTGAGGAAGGGATGTTGTTGTTTTGGGTTTTTACCTCTTCATCTTTTCCTTTATGTCTTATAAAGCTTGCCCAATTTGCCTGTAATGGTCTCTTCATACCAAACCAATTGCAGATGAATGAAAACGGTCACAACATAAATTGATGAAACACCTGACAATAAGTGCATCACAATAACTGAAGACCTTTAGTAGCCCTGATGCTGTGCTCCCAACCCGTAACTCCGCATCCCACTCAAGTCCAGTTAAACGGCTTCTCAAGTTTCAGTGTGGGTAGGCAACATTGTGAACCAGGGACCGGAAATCCAGCCCACATTGATAGACTTATAAAAGTAATAACAAAATACTAACGAAAATCTAGCTCACATCCAACTCTGCTTGGAAGGACAAGTGTAACACTTTCGGTGAGAGACTGCCAACACCAGAACAACTAGGGAAAAAAAAGCACTGGACAGCATGAACGCAACTGGAGTTGGTGGGACTTTTGCCAGTGATTTCTGTAGAGGCAGGTTGTATGGCTAATGTAAGGCATGCTCTGATGATCATAAAAAACAGTTTAGATATTAATTCCCCCTAACAC
>NW_009259966.1:230264-248563 GCF_000687185.1 Egretta garzetta | reverse complement strand
CTCAGTAACGCTTCTTGAAAAAGAAAGTGATACAAATTAATTAATTGAGGCCAGTTGTTTTTCAATGCAATACACCAACATTATCACTAATGAAAATACTCATCAAATTAAAAAAAAACCCCAAATATACCAACCCTAAAATATTCCCTTGGGCTTCAAGTTAACACTGAAAAGTTGTTCTACACAACCTTTTTACATTTCTAACTTTTAACAGTTTTTGACATTTATATTTCATTTCAGTTCTTCTGTCCAGTTGTGTTGCTTCTATAAAGGTGCAACTTCAAAACATATGAATTCTTAAAGTTATTTTTTGTGGACAAAAGTAACAAGGATAACTACAGAAATAGGACAGAAGTAGTAATTACATTATTAATTCAATGAGATATTTTTCTCACTCCCACTAAGTTCACAAAATTGTAAAATAACCTCCTACTGTTAAATACAGTGTGGAAGAAATCACATGTATATAACCGAATAACTGTAAGTATGTTTTTAATCCACTGAATTATCTTTTGAAAGGGCAGCTTATTAGACAATCATCTTTTTTTTTTCTCCAAAAAATATTTTTATATACATAGACAATGGGCAGTTTAAGGAAAAGAAGGTATATACTAGTTAAAGAACAACATGAAATACTTTTGTCTTTTAGATTGTGAATACATATACATGACATGGAATATGCAATTTTAAGAGCTGTGATGATGGTTTTTTAAAAGTAAATTTTTTTTAAAGGTAAAATCTTTCCCATTACCCTGTCCACATCTAAGTATACTTAAAGTTCATAAAAACACCTGCAAAACTATATCAGGACTATTCAATTATAACTTTGAATAATTAAAATTTTGCAGATTTTGAGTTTCAGGTTTTCAACACCGAAGCACAGATTGTTGGCTTTTCTCCTGACAAATTTATTCCACATCTAGTAGCAGTACTGGACCATTTACTGTGAATATGACACTCCTGAGAAAGTGGCAAAATGGAGTTTAACAAAGTTTCAGAAACTTTGTCTGTGTGATTATCAATCCTGTAAAATCTTTTTGAAGTGCTGCTAGCAAATCCAGTCTCTGCTTTTGCCAGGATAAGAGATGGATTTTTTTCTACTGTCGGATATAAACCCCTAGAAGAAAGCATGGTGGTTATTTACAGTAAGAGGCAAAACCCCCTGAATTTCTCAAATGAAATGAGTTCCATTTGTAAGTTTGCTTTGAATAATTTCACATTATTCAAGTCTTTTGGATATTGTTATTCAGGTCACTCCTTAAGTTGCTTGCCTACCTTTCTCTAGTGACAGCTGCTTCTTGCAATTGTGTGTGGGAATTTTATTTTTTCCTGAAAAGAATCCAGGATGAAACAGCAAACTCTTTGATTAAAGCCCTGTTTAGCACAGTGAAAGAGAGAGAGCACATGTGAGAGCTGATTACCAGAGGGACCCAGGGATCATAAAACTGTAGAATACAAGGTGGGGGGGGGAGAGAGAGAGGGAGAGAGGAGATCACTGGCTCTTCCCTCTGCTACACACAGAAAGCTGAGGGGAACGGGAGTCCTTCATTTGCAGAGGCTTAGGACCCAAGGAGCCCGTGCACAGCCCAGTCCTGGGGGTGGCTGGTTGGGTCTCTCCCAGCACCTGGATGGTCATGGGCAAGGGTGTGCTGAGGCCCATGTGCAGCCCTGCTGTGAGGAGGAGATGTGGTGCTCCAGACCCTTCCCCTGGCTCCCACCTCCCTGCTGCCCCACACTGAGTGGGGCAGGGGAAAGGGAACCTGTCTCCTGCCTGCCCCCAGTGCAATTCCCATGGGTGGCCCCAGGTCCCAGCAGCTCCCAAGGATCATGACCAGGTTGGATGGGGCTCTGAGCAACCTTATCTAGTTAGCTGTGTCCTTGCTCACTGCAGGATGGTTGGACTACATGACCTCTAGGGGTCCCTTCTGACCCAAAACATTCTATGATCACACTGATGATTAGTGCCCACAGGGACCATACTACTGGGTCTCATGAGATCAGGACAATGTGCATTTGCTTTCATCTAGCTGGAAACAAAAATATTTTGATACTTATTTTCTTGAATTGGAAACAGATTTTTATATGCAAGAACGCCACTGCGATTCAAGGTTGCCCTTGGGATGATTTCAACTTCTAAACCATCTTTACCATAGGTCTTGTGGAAAGAGATTACATCCATCAAGTTAGTCAGTGCGCATTTGGTCAAAGCTCTGTGGTGGTAGATTATGTGGTGGATTGTTTATACCAGGGGAAACAGCAAAGACCATTGAGATAATAGAAGATCAGATTTTTAAAATCATGTTGCTCTTCCCTGTGACAATATTGCTTTCTATTCTGTAATGATAGCTCCTACATTATTTCAGTGTTAGGAGACTTGAACCAATGTAGACAATTTCTGTATGTTAAGGAATATTGTTGATAAAGGATCTTAGAAGCTGGGTCAGCATGTATTTAAATAATTAAACTAATTCTATAATTACATTTAATGTGAGAGATTGCTAAACATCTTTGTCCTATAGAACTTTGGTCATTTATTTTGAAAATATAAATTGATGTCCAGGATACAGTATTGAAAGGTAAGCACATCTGGGGACCAAACTGAAAGGCTTGGGTTTCTTTGTTTAAAACAATTCTTCAGAAACCAACAAAAGCACTGCCAAATCAAGTAATCCATCAGCAATGATATCTCTTCCTGTATTTTTAGCATTGCAGGTGGCACTGATATCCATGCAAAATGTGAAATTGCATGGTATATCTGTTGCACGTAATGGTTAATCTGATTCATTGTCTCGTTACATTGTGAACCCCTACAAATTTTGCATATTAAGGTAATACTGGAATTCTAGTAAAGGTTTTTTTCCTCAGGGAGGATGATACTGTGGGTAACTATGCATTAAAAAGTTTATCATAAACAGACTAACTGCCTGTGAAATATTACTGAGAGCACACTAAACAAATTGGGTATTGTATAGGTACTACCTTGTGAAAACCCTGGCACTAATGTAATCTGATAAATGCCCCCGTAGCCTGCCGATTTCCAGTCACAGGCAAAGAAAGCGCACTGCTTGGTTCGGAGACAAACACTGCAGATCCAACAATATTTTATCTTAATTTAAACCTTAATCCATTTAAATAGAATCTGCACTGTAATAGTAGCGTTAAATCACAGAAACGGGAATAGTGTTAACAGCAGGACATTATCTTTTATTGAGGGCAAGCAGCAGGGTTGCTGCTAATGAGGACATCATCAATTTATCAGTTAAAGGTCAATCTAAAAGGATTTCTGCCCTCTGCCTGTCCCCCGCCCCCCATGTTTTTTGCTCTATACTATCTCTGTCTGGACCCTGAATCATTTTTATCAATCACTCTGTGCTATGACAGGAGACATCTTAACACAATGTCTGCATAACATTTACAAGAAGTACAGATTTGCCTAACTGGGCAATTCTGGTTTTCTCCTCATTGTTTACCAAGTTGCTAAAATATTTCCTGCTACCTATTTCAAATGCTAGTTTAATATTTTTCTGTCCTGCCATTTTTCCTTAAGCTGCTGGTCACTTTTAAATCTTAATGAGAAAGAAGTCTTTGATGGTATGCATTTCTTGGTGACAGATACGTTTTACTGGAATAAGTCTTTCAAAAAGATTCAGTAGCCTTCATATATTATGTGGCTATCAAAGACAAGAGCTGCTTAATTCAATATGGAAAATTAGCGGTGCGTATCTTCAAAAGGCTTCTTGATTGCAAAAATATGAAATAAATAAGATATAACGCATTGCTTACAGTGGTATTTTAAAGATTAGAGCAATTGAATCACAACTTATTCCATAGTAAAATCAAATTTAGATTTTATCATAAGAATTTAATTATTTTCCCCCTCTCAAGCTTGTACCATATATTAGCTACAGCATGGCAACCAGAAAGCAATTTTCTGTTTCTTTAGTGGAGCTGTCAAACTCGCATGATCCCTTTTCACAGTTCATGCTGTCTGGTGTGGTTTTGCACTTGCCAAGGAATGAGACCTTGAGAATCAACGAAAAGAAACAGTATGCTTTCTTGCACCTAATTGGGAAAATGTTGTTCTGTTTGAAGTTGCAAATCAGCTAGTTTCTTATAATTTCATTATCTCTGGACATAAGGCACTTGGTAATGGTGATACTTTCGCTTTTCCTGTTTTTGTAATTTGTTTTAATCCATTAGAAGCTTAAGTCTTCATATTGATTCTTGTCACACTTTTTTCTTCTGTGTAATTTACCATATATGGATTTGTAGTTTAGAGACAGCAATTTAAAAACCCTGACAAGACGACTGCAAGTTATTTTACTCTTCCCACTAATTCGAAATATTCTTTGGTCTAAACAGGCCTTTTTTAATGTAGAAAGAAAGCTTAACATTTCTGCACAGGAAATCCACCATGCAGGAAATCCAGTATTTAGGATTGTAGCTCTGAAGTAAGGCCACACTTGCACACAGACTCGCACTGTTTCAGTGTTATGGTTATTGTGATTGTACCCGGGAGTCTCTCTCAATGACAGCAACCCCGTTATGCCAGATTGCATACAAGATCTGAGTTACAAGTTTCAGCAGAGACAGGAGTTTGTGCAAGAAATGTGGCAGACAGGCACAGGGTGACAGACAGGCAACTAGCAGGGAGCAAGAAGACAATAGTGATCATCATGATAAACGCTAGTCTCAGCATGTGTTGTTAAATTATTAGGTTTTTAAACTAATTTACTTAGTGGATAGTCTTAAACAGTTTAAGAATGGATGATATATTGATTTTGCTTAATCTTGTGAGGAATCAATTTAACCCAGGCTGATGTTTCAGGTTTAAAACAATTTAAGAGTGTCTACACAGGAGTTTCACACCACTTTAACTAAATTAATCTTGAACCAATTTAATTTGGGCTGGTATAATGTGTTGGACAGGAAACACTGTATAAAATACTTAAAAGTAAGAATGAAGTGGTTCTAATCCCAAATAAATGACCAGACTCTGCCTCCAGTTGCTTGAATGTCATGCTCCATTAAAATTAGTAGGATTACACCACATCTGGGAAAACAAACTTCAGCCAAAGCTTTGCCTTATTGAAAACCACTGTTTTTTGAGGTATAACTTCATCCAGATGACAGGTGATGAGTGAAAGCTTTAGTCTTTTTACATGTAGATAGATCTTCAGTTTAATGCTCCTGGGTTTCTAGGTGAGTATCAGTAAATTTCACGGAATGGGGGGAAAAAAACAAAATAAAATATAATGGTGGTCTATGTGTTTACATTCTGATTTGGGCTGCTTCTTGGCTCTTTTTTTTTAATCTTTTAGATTAAATGGAAGATAGATAATCTATTTTGTTTCTCGAAAGTACTACGCTGATCCTAAATCTGCCTTGCTTCTGCCATCTCTTCTGAAGAATGCATACGTACAGTTCTTGTACAACCTCTGGTTCAGGTCCAGCTTGTGCGCCATCTCATCAACTTGATGCAGCTCTGAGGTAACAAGTCAGCACTGTGTGTTGTACCCTTCAGTGAGCATCCACCTCCTGGGACCCACTCATGGAAGCTTGCTCCCAATTTCTTTCGGAAAAAAAGACCTATGGTCAAAGCACATCCTAGCTTAGAACAGAGCCCTTCAAATTCTTTCCCTGTTATTTATTTCTATCCACAGAAGAGTAAAGGAAAACTTTGCTGTCATGTTCCTGCCTAAGGGTCGGCCACTTCATGGTAGTCTGGAGTCTAATCTTAAAAGATGCACACATGTAGCTAGGTAGATAGCATCTTTCAGGAACTTTGGCACTAGCAAACAAGGTGGTACCTTAATGCTGAATTTGTTCTCAGACATACTCATGCCCATGTAAGAATGCAGAGTTGGATATATATGCCTTGCACAAATGCGGGGCTCCAACGTTTTGAATATATTGGTGGTATTGTAGAAACTGCATGTAGAGGATTCATGGGGTTTTGTTTGAGTTTTTTTTTTTATTTTTGTACAAGGCCAGGAGCATAAGTGCTGCTTGATAAATCTTAACGATAATAAAGATCAATACACATGAGTATATTTATTGCTGTTTGTAAACAAAAAATATAAAATGCTATCTCAACTGCTGTAAAAAATGTTGATGAGGCCCATTTAATTCATGGATATTGCTGATATTTTAATTCAGTGGTAGCGTTGGGATGAAAGAAACATATATCTCCTTAAATTTACATTTGCAGCAAAATGAGAGCCACTAGAAATATGGTTTAAGAGCAACTTTGCTTCTAGTTTACAATAGCAGAATCCTACTTGCACTTGATTCATAATGAGAAAAGCCTCCATTTAAAAATTCAGTCCTGTAGTTTATAGTTTGTCACAAATGCCAGAAAAATAATGTTGCAGATAAAATTGTGTGCCAGTGTCCCTATAGGCACAACATCACAGAATAAATATGAGTGTAGCAGGCTTGGTTTTAACTTAACGGTTTTATAAAAATCTATTGTGGCAGATGCAGTTGGGGATATTTCTCATCTGAACTACCCAAAAATTGAACAGGGCAAAAATTCATAGATACTGGGGTCAGAAGGATGGGTTTCCTTTTAGACTTCTTCTCAGTTCCCCCCAAAAAAGTATTTTCTTTGTTAACAGAGAACTGAAGTGGCTTGAAATCACATCTATAGCAATTTTTTTTTTTTTTTTTTTTTTTTTTTTACATATGTTTCCATACCTGGAAACCAAGTCTCAACATGCATCTTCTCAAATTGATGAGATGGAGAACTTTGCAATTTTTTTTTTTTTTTTTACATATGTTTCCATACCTGGAAACCAAGTCTCAACATGCATCTTCTCAAATTGATGAGATGGAGAACAACTTAAATCATACCTCTGAAAAATAAAGGTCCAGTGAGAGGAAGAGAGAAAGTTGCTGAAATATTAGCAAATAGTTTAAACTTTCCAAGCTGCCTTAGAGGCACCCAAATGTTAAACCATATGGGCAAAATTCTACTGTCAAAATCACACATGCTACTTTCTGAAAATTAATTTAAAGTAAATATGTTATGGGCCAGAATGTCTAATTGATGCTCTATGGGCTTCTTTCCATGTTCTAAAATGCGCTTTGCTCCAGATCTCCATGCTTGTTGCATCTGGTCAAGCTTCAAAATGGGCTTGGTTTGGCCAACAAGTGGCTTGCCAACCTCAATTTACTTTCTCCTTGCCTGAAGTGGCATGAAATTCACCTCTGAAGTGAGCTCTTTCTGATTACCATGTAAACATATTTCACTTACTTGCATTGTTTCTTTGTTTTTTGATGCATCACATAGTAAGCTGATGTGTCTGACATTTCTCATGGGGGAAATTTGTGTAGTTATTGATGATGATATGAACTGAGTGTAAAATTACTTATGCAAGTTTCACCTAGGATAAACAAGGTCAGGAAGTTCACCAGTGAATCAGATTCCTGGTTTGAGGCAGTGGGAATGGGCTTGAGTTACCAGGTCTCTGTCTTTACCTTGCCAGCTATGCTGGCGTCTTTCATGAATAATAGAAGTAATTTTAATCCCCTTTTCCCACAGCCAGATGAGGGTGGTTCACAAAAGGTGATTTCCAATACTTACAGTCCCTAGTTTGAGATTTTTAGAAACATAAATAACTTTCTCAGGGACCTTATGCATGTCACAGCGCTAGTAAGAACAGCTTTGTGGTTTATTGCATTTGCTCTCGTACTACTTCATAGCTCTGTTTGTTGTACTAATAACTATAGCTTAAAGTTTGTCAGGTTTTCCACTCTTTTTCATTATTTAGTTAGTTGTATGTTCTGTTCTTATCCAATACCAGTACCTGTTGTGAAACAGTTGGGATCAGGCCATAAAAGAAGTTGAAGCCACAATATTCCATGCTGTTGGACTAAATTTTGTGTATCTATTTTCACAAAGTTTCTTCAGCCCTAAGTCAGGAAAACCCAGGACTGGGCAAATAAGCCGTTGGGTGGCAGCTGAACTCAGACACTGGAAAAATAATTCCAGCATAGTTTAATACAAGTAGAATTTACCTCCCCTTCCTCTTCCCACTTCTCTGAAATCAAAGTCTGAAAAATTTTTCTTCTGCATAGAAAAGACTAATTTTAGGCTTTGGGGGGGAAAAAAACTTATTGGCTTCCTTTCCTTTCCCTTCCCTTCTCTCCCCCTGAAATCTAAAGCTCCAGAAGGAGACAAAAAGGCCTGTGGCCTTTCTCCATTGCTTTGGGATTGGCTGGCATCCAGCCCTGGAAGGGAAACTAGCTTCCACCCTCTGCCCAAGGGGTTTTCACCTGCCTCTTCTTCCATCCCCAGCTGGGGGTGCTCCCCGGCCACTGACATCCCAGCTACTCTCCTCCAGCCACCATAAATTTCTCTAGCTGGCACTGGTTTGTTCTGTAGCATGAATGTTCACAGGGAATGTAAACTAGAATTCCCCGTAACTTGTAATTTGCTTAAGTGAATATCCTACTCACTGGAGTTAAGTGATGTTGGAGTAAATTAGACAGCATGAAACAGTTCCAGCTGGGGACTGTGCAGGGTGCCGGTTTCAGCCTTCTGTTTAAAGCTAAAATGCTTTTCCTCGGGTACAGGCTTCACCCCCTTAGATTAACAGTATCATTCGACTGTATTTGGGGAAGGACACTCATTTTAGGCAAGTTTCATCTCTCTGCAGCTTTACATTCTGCCCGTAATACATTAGAAAATGACAATTAAAAAAGCTAGCATAGTAGATGAAAGGGTTGCTCTCTGCCCTCCTTTCCAATACAAGAATGCAAGGTAAAGGTATTTTCCTAGAAACTGAATATATGAGTTTAATCTACTGAGGGAAAAGAAGGAATGGAATTGATATTTTCCATATTTCTCTACTGAATTTCAATGTGCTAATGCATTATCTAATCCATTCCAAACACATCAGGGTTATACCTCATGTGCAAGCCATCTGTGTGATGCATGTGCAATTTGTTCATAGTTTCCCAGATGTATTAGAGACACTGCACAAGGGCTGAAGCCTAGGGAACAGATCTGCACTTGCACATCCGTATGATCTTTACAAGCCTGTTGAGTATTTGACGGAGATTTCTGGAATTACTTCAATCAGGGTTACAGCCTGTATAGAATACCATAGGAAAAGACAAAGGCTGGAACTCAGATAAAACTTTCCAAAGATAAAATCCCAAAGCAAAAAAAGCCCATAACCTCCCCCCCCCCCCAAAATCCAAATCTGCTGACCTTGTTGCTTGAGCAAATTTGCACCTAGTAGCCTGGCTTCTCAGAGGCCACTTGGTAGTCCCTGACCATCTGCATTTCTTAAATGGCTTTGCTCAGGTCTGCAATTCCATCTGATGAGTATACTGCAAAAGATAGGCACTAGGTCATGGAGATTATAGAGGGGAGAAGAAACTGATAATATGCTACGTATTGTAGAAAGGGGGTTGCTACTGCATTTGGGGAAAAATTTGAAAGTATTATTTTTTGGCAGAGCCTTAGCAATGAAGGGGAAAACCACCTCTTTGTCTGGTGAACTAAAACTTTATCCCATTGTAAGAGTTCTCATTCAAGCCTAAACACAAGGGATCAGAAAAGAACTAGAGAACTACAACGGTAGGAATACTTAAAAGAATTCCATTTGAATATAATTTATTTATGGCATGTTCAATCTTTCACATTTCAAACATTTCACACCATTTAGGGTATTTTCTTCTTCCAGTAGAGAGTAACTGAATCAATCAGTTCTGTTCTGTGCATTTCTGAAATTGTTGCTGTTTGGAACTAATACATTGCAACTATATGGCAGCTTCTAAATGAGACCAAAAATAAATCAAAGGTTTGAAGGGTTGCCTTGGGCACCTATGGGGGTTGGATGATTAAGTGAAACTTGAGTGAATAATACGTAGTGGATAATACACTCAAAGACTTTTTATCCTTTTTTTCCCAATCCTATTATAGTAACTGCAATCAAATAATGATTTGTACAAGTTCGTTATTCATCTTGGTTGGCTTATTCTTAGCAGTAAGTTGGTTTGTTATTTTTATTTTATGGACCGGTTGTAGTTGCTACTATAGTTCTTAGTGACTGATCACTTAGGCCTATATTTGTAATTTTCTCCAACTAGGTGTGACTTAGGACAGATAGCAATAAAAATAACTTTTAAAAAAATGATTTTGATTAATGTCTTTGTGGAACATACAGGATTCTGCAGTGTCATGTGTTTATGAAATTGAGTGATACCAACACTGGTATTTTCAGATACAACTGTAATCCAGTTGTGTGATCAGAAGCTTGAAGTACTACTACAGCTTTAGCATTTTTGTCTCTGATTTTGTGCATGCAAATCTCCTGGTCATGAACATGGCCCAAAGAATTTGTCCTGTCAGTGAAAAAGACCAATGAGATGTTCTTTGGTTCATACCCTTTGATGGATAATGGAAGTAAGCTGTCTACAAACACCAGCAGTATGCCCTTTCTTTATACAGATTAGTAAAACTTGACAACTCCGTTGGATAAAAGTAGCAGTAGGGGCTCAGAAAGAATTAGTGGCTAAACTATGAGAAAAATTTGATCTGATTAAAAATTGGATTTAGTGAAGGGGGGGTGTGTGGTTTGGTTTTTTTTTTACCCTCTTCACTTACTGTGTCATTGATATTATTTATATGGTGTCACAGGCATGCCAGACATTTTAAAAGCAGGCAGGGTCCTGGCCCTAGCAAGCTTGCAACTCAATTTAATATTCCCTCAAAATTCGAGTAAAGGTCGATGCATGGCATAAGTTTATGCATTTTTTAGGGAGTCAGTGACTGTAAACTACAACTACACTATATGTGTATTAATTAAAGTTCAAATGTTCTCTTAGATTATTGCTCTAGGCTGAGAATAGTAAGTTAATATTTTGTTATCACTGGAGTACAGCCTCAGAAGCAGTGCAGTCCTGATTTTAATATTGATTTCTCCATTGTACAAGAATTAACATGTGTCTTGCTTCTTGAATCACAGATCTTATTTCCTGTATATACTTCACAGAAGAGCTTTGGAATAGCAATGAGCAGGTTATCATTTTACCTGGGGCTGGGCATATAGAAAGCACAGAAAATTTAGACACATATGATTTCCCAAAAACGTATCATAAATGTGTGTTGCATGTTAGCTACAAAAATAAATGTTTCTGGTTTGGCAGAGAAATTGAGACAATTAATCTGAGTCTGTATGGCTTGCCTTAAAACCTGACCTGTGAGCAAAAGTGCACTGACTTCTTAATCTATTTGTTATTTATTCATTTATGAAAAGGAGAATGCTATGAATAGGGGTTTAATATTCTGAACTTCATTCTAACTCTAATGCATGCTGTTAATCTGACATAGCTTGGTGATTAAGCTTTTTTCTTATATGCTATCAAAGTGCAGTATACTGGAGAAGAACAGATTAAGAAATTGTTGTATCCATTTGAGACTGAGTTATTCTTGAAAACTTTCCATACTAGATTGGCATTTAAACCACTGTTTTGTAATGAAAGATGTCCTGGGATAAAGATGAACTTAGTGACTCTCGGTTACCATAACCTTAATTTTCTAGTCCCTCTCTCCACAAGGCATAAAAAACCCAAAACCTAATTCACACATGACAAATGTTTGTTTAGTTTTGTACATTTTTCTTTCCTTGGAGATGGGATGATTCAGAAATTTTGATGCAGGTCTTTGCCTGCTTCCAAATGTTCTAAAACATTTTTACCCTTTGGACTTTTTTTTGGTATCAATCCTTTCATGAAGTATACTACTACATATAATGAGACAGTCCTTGGGATCCAAATTCTCTGGTAAATTAATGTAATTTCTTGGTTCATTCAGCATTAAAATGACATATCTCCATCTTCTGATACCCTCTAGTTCTCCTGTAACATATCAGGGTATAACTGCTTAAAAAGCTAAGCAAAATAGGATTGCTGCCTCAGAATGTAGCCTGGTTTATTGCAATTCCTTCTCTTATTCTTGTAAGAACAGGTAGCCTCAGAGAGATGAAGGGAGAAAGAAATCAGATGGTAAAAAATAAAAAGAATTGTGCTAAGATCAACCCTTTCCACTCAAATTGTGCTCTCCCCGGGAGACACCAGCTGAATATTCCATCTGGAGGTAAGTACATTTGGGAGCCTAAGAGATTCCCAAAGAGAATCCATTTAATGTTTCAGAGACCACAATGAGCTTTACTTAAATCACTTGTCAGAGATACACATCTGCAGGTTTGACTGTTGAATTTCCCCCTTACATTTTATAGGACATGCTAGATGGATGCTCATTCTTTATACAGTTTAACCTTTCCCTCGAAGGATGTGTCGCTTCTATAATTAGTATTATTCTTTTGATGCATCCAAGCATAATTTTCTGTTGTATCTTGTGTTTGTTTTCATTAGGTTTCCATGGAAATCTTGGCAATCGTTGACTTGTAATGGATTTCTTTGAAGTTCAGCAGCTACACAAGTAGACGTGAAACATAATAGTTGGGATTGCTTCCCCTAGACTATACAATGCTACCCTCTAGTTCTTTTACAGTACAATAGCACCTTCCTTTAATTCTTTGTGCAGGTGTAACAGACTAAATCCATGTTTAATACATCTGGACAAACATTTTTTTTTCGTGTATTTTGGCTGTTGGCTCTGAGGAGAAAAAAAAATCACCCTACTGTTGGAAGAATGCACATACTGTTGGAATAAAAGAGCTTTCCAGGAAGGTTTGTCACCAAGATTAGAAGGAAAGTTGTTGAAAATATTTGCTGCTGTGGGAGGATGACATTAACTTGCTGCTTGTTTTTCGCTGCAGCAAGCTGTCGGGGGAAAAACACTGAACAAATGCACTCCTGCTATTTTGGTAGCTGAGCTGAACTGGCTATGTTGCATCCTGTGCTGATCTGTCTGATAAGCATTCAGTTTTCAGATCCCAATCTTTTTAAGAATAGCAACAGGAACTAAGGTAACCCACAGCCAAAGCTACCTTATGATCTAGTTATGAAGGTGCTGAGCTTGAAAATACAGTAAACTGTTGACCTAATCAACTAGTTGTATGGGTGAGAATTGTTCAAACATAGTGGTTTCCAAGTGTTTGACATAAATATCCAGGCATTTTGGTGTATTACATAGTTGTTCCTGTTGTGCTTCAGATATTGAAACCTATGATTGAAATCACTCTATACCCTTGGCAAAGATTCCCCTAAAAATAAAGTTGCCACTGGTTCTTTTTCCTGTTTGTCTTGCTGCTTTGGACGTGCTGAGATGGTACAGATCCTGTGTGACATACAAGGGCATAACCCCCCAGTCAGAAAGCACTCATTCCTCTGTAGATCACAAAGCAGAGCAATTGGAGAGATTTTCAGATAAAATAACTTTTCTTGTTCAAGTTACAAAAATGGCACAGTAAATATACAGGGGTTAATATTGAATTAGTACAGTGTCTTACACACGCCCTCATTCCACAGGCTGGGACACTCTTTGCTGGTATACATAGCATTTAAAATGCAATAGTCACCCTTACCATAAGTATTGAAGACATCTCTTGTTCAAATCAGTTTCAGCACAAAAATGTTCAAGCATAAAGTCTCACTACCTTCCACATGAGAGAAGTTACCTGGAATACCAATGATGAAATAGTCATCTATTTAAATTTTGAGAGAATCTACGTATTTAATGTCAATATTTGAGATTTAAAAATTTCCAAACTTGTGAAAAGTCTAATTCTGTGGTCTGAAATACCACTGTTTGACAGTTACTAACAAATGCTAGCTTTAAATAACAATGAATGCTGCCTTTTCTTCTATATGTACTTCCTTGTTGATCACAACATTCCCCAAAATTGAAGTAGATTGTGGGTTTTTCCATTATAAAAGCAAAAAAAACATAATACATAATGAAATGCATTAACAACAATGTCACTGGAATCATTAATAATAGCTTACAGGTAATCCTTTAAAGATTTAAAATTTGGTTGAAAAGTTTACCTGAAGCTTATCCAATCTTT
This sequence comes from Egretta garzetta, assembly GCF_000687185.1. Classification (NCBI taxonomy): domain Eukaryota; kingdom Metazoa; phylum Chordata; class Aves; order Pelecaniformes; family Ardeidae; genus Egretta; species Egretta garzetta. The sequence goes on along the minus strand of NW_009259966.1, from coordinate 234,575 downwards.
TTAAATCTCCTGGGATGTACAGTATTTTATAGAAATTCGTTAGGGTGCATCCTACATCCAGCTGGCCTGAAAGAGAGAGAAAAAAAAAAACTTTGAGTGATATTTCCATGCTCCAGAGCTATCAGGAGCTTTAAGCTACAGAACACTGCAAAGCTAGCATGAGTGAAATGAAGAATAATCACAGAATCACAGAATCACAGAATCGTAAGGGTTGGAAGGGACCTCAGGAGATCATCTAGTCCAACCCCCCTGCTAAAGCAGGCTCACCTAGAGCATGCTACACAGGACTTCATCCAGGCGGGCTTTGAATATCTCCAGAGAAGGAGACCCCACAACCTCCCTGGGCAGCCTGTTCCAATGCTCTGCCACCCTCAGAGTGAAGAAGTTCTTCCTCATATTCAACTGAACCCTCTCGTGTTTCAGTTTGCATCCATTGCCCCTAGTCCTGTCGCTGGACACCACTGCAAACAGACTGCTTCCGTCCTCTTGACTTCCGCCCTTAAGATATTTGTATGCGTTGATGAGATCCCCTCTCAGTCTTCTCTTCTTCAGGCTGAACAAGCCCAACTCTCTCAGCCTTTCCTCGTAGGGGAGATGCTCCAGTCCCTTTATCATCCTAGTAGCTCTCCTCTGGACTCTTTCTAGGAGTTCCTCGTCTTTCTTGAACTGGGGAGCCCAGAACTGGACACAGTACTCCAGGTGGGGTCTCACCAGGGCAGAGTAGAGGGGGAGGAGAACCTCCCTCGACCTGCTGGCCCACCAGGCGGGCTTAAAAAAGAGAAAAAAAAAAAACTTTGAGTGATATTTCCATGCTCCAGAGCTATCAGGAGCTTTAAGCTACAGAACACTGCAAAGCTAGCATGAGTGAAATGAAGAATAATGGTTGAACATTTTAAAAAAATAAAAATTAAGCTTGAATTTCAGGCGAGATTGGTGTGTATTGGCTTTCTCAGTTCTAACTGAGAATTAATCTAGTATTTAGTAATGAATTTTTAGAATGGTTGGGCTGTCTCAGACTTACATTTCGATGATTTTTAAAAAAAATGACAAAGTCTGTTTCTTTCTCCTAGTTTTTAATTCCTAATGTTGAGAAATCTGGCCTTGTTGAAGTCAAAGCATGTGAACAATATGACTTCTTTGGATTCATCCATCCCTGATTGTCATTTTGGCATGGGAGGATTGTATGGGAAAGCAGCAATCAGTTCACAAAAAGAAAGATCTCACTTGAGTTATAACAAATGGTCAAAGAAAGAAAAGAGAGAGATTTGGAATTTGGCCTTTATTTCTATTTTTCTAGTTCTTTTTTTTTTTACACAGATTGGACATCTGTTAAGATGAAAATCTTGTTTCTTTGTTGTCTTTGTATGCCCCTTGCCTCCTGACACACAGTAGCATTCTGTGTGTGCAGAAGTGCTAACGGTGGTTGGCCCACAAGCAGATGCAATGCATCTTCGGTTCATCTTCTCTGAATGCACAGGCAATGTTTCCAGGATGACCGATGTTCACAAATGTGTGAGTAGAAATCTGAAGAGGTCAGTCTGGGAAGTGTGTTGCTGTGATTTCAGGCTTATCTGACAAGTCATCTTTTGTGAATGAACGCTAACTCGTCTTTCACAAAATCAATACAAAACACCACTTCCTGAAGCAGGAAAAGAGAAACTGATTTCCCAAAATAGACCCAAGCAAAGCTTGGGTCTTTCAGCTTGTCACATCTAACTTGGTGAATGCAGATAGGTCTTAGGTCTCTTTTATGGCTGTACACAGGGAATTATTTTTGTCTAATATACAAAACGATGAAGTGGTATGTCTGCAAAGGTGGTGGTGTGGGGAGGGTTGATGAAGGAGCAGACGTGAGCCTGGGAGGGAGGGAAGGAGTTTTAGTTTTTGTCTTTGTTTCTCACCATCCAACTCTATTTTAACTGGCAATAAATTAAATTAATTTTCCCCAAGCCAAGACTGCTTTGCCTGTGACAGTAATTGGTAAGTGATTTCCCTGTCTTTACCTTGACCCAGGAACTTGTCAGTCTTACTTCCCTGCCCCATCCTGTTGGGGGGTGGGAGGGGTTACAGAGCAACTGGGTGGGCATCTGGCAGCTGGCCAAGGTCAACCCACCACAGCTGGGGAAGTAATTTGTAAGCTAGTTATAAAGAATAGTGCCTAGCTAGAGGAAAGAACCTGAACAATTTGCAGATGTAAGGAAGAATGGCATGTGCTACCATCACATGGGCAAGCTCTAAAGCCAGACTGCAGAGTCCAGGGAAGACAGTAAGATGGCGCAGTGGGTAGAGGCTACTTCTGCGCTCACTCACAAGCCTTCTGAATGTAAATAGGTATCTTTGGTATTCATGTACTGAGCTTTGTTCCACAGCCCTAAAAGGGACAAAGAACGTCCTGACCGGCCAGTGCAGAGCCTGAGGATGCTTCGCCTTGTATCAGATGCCTTGCTTCATAAAACAACATCTGTACTTAATAATACTTCCAACATTTGTTGGCTAATTGTTTTTTATGTTCCTCATTGTGACTGCTTGTCATAGCTCTGCTTTCTTGTACACACAATGGACTCTTACACTGTCTATTGACCCCAGTAACCCTAACGATTTCTGAAAATCATTAGATCCAAAAGTAGAATACGTAAAGTAGAAAAAAATTGAACCTTTTGTTACAGGATTGCTTGTGTTTCTAAAAGATGCTGAATGTCTTTTGAAACTAAAGAACATTACATCCTTGTCTGTAGTGTTACAAAGGTAAACACAAATACACACAAACTTGCATGTTGCTATAGCGTTACCTCTGCTAAAACGTTATTTGTATAGTCAGTTGTGATTTTTTCAGTAGTGTTTCAAGATTTTTTATTTTTTAAAAGCTAATGTGATTCTATATCAAAATTTCATGGAAATTGAAGTAGCGTATCTTACTGTGCTTTCAGAGAGAAACAGAAAAACATGAATTATCCAAAACCATGAATTATCACAGTTGTGTTTTAACGGTATGTGTTTACAAGTAGCTTGCAAGGCAGTCCACCTTTTGAAAAAGATTTTCATCTCAGCTGAGATTGTATTTGGGCAAAAAAAGAATAACAATAATGAAGTACTGATTGATGGTTCAGAGCCTCAGGACAAAATCTGACTAGCAGATAATCTGCTAGATAAGCACAGAATACAAAAGCTAACATATCTGTGGAAGGAGTTAAATTACTTCGCAGAATATTAAGCCTCCGCCAGTGAAGTGCAGACAGAAGAAAGCCCTGGCTGTGCAAAGTGATCAATGAGAGATGATCCTTGCACTCATGGAGCTCTGGTGAAGTCAGCAGCACAGGAGCTGGTATCAGTGGATCAAACTGCAGAATAAAATCCTAGGGAGTGATTGAACAATTGTCTGAGACTAGTTATTGTACTAGAGTATTTTGATGCTGTGTTCTTTGGCAGGAGAGAAATTAATTGGGGAGTTATAAAGCACCATGAATGTCACCTCTCCCAGTCCCACAGCAGAATTTTAATTCTCATGCCAGTGGCAAAAAAAAGGATTTCCTGTAGACAGATGGAGCTGGGAGTCGCTGAAACCCTCTAAGACCTCTAGCTCCAAAGAAAGTGCAGCACAACCTCTCTCTGGTCTTTACTTGTTCTCTTTGCTTTCTGTTGTTTACTCTGCTAGTTTGCCTGAAGCTGTTTGTTCTGGCTGGTTTGTGTTTGCTTTAGAGGATGTTGCTTCACACAGGTTGTATCTCGTGTTTGCTTTTTAAATTCAAACGCCACGCTACTCTCATAGTCAAAAGTTGTCTGCAGTACCCAAACTTCAGACAATTAATCCTGTAAAAGAAAAGAAAAAAATCCCTTTGATTATGCTGGAAATGAAATGCGGTAGCGTGCAGAGTTTGATCCTGACAGGTGAGCAGTAATTATGCTGAATATTTGTCTGCGCCCTCTTTAAGCAATGTTAACATGCAGGTAAGGCAAACGCCACGTGGTATTTCCAGTCATACTTTTCAAGTGTTGGTTACTCGACAGCATGGATCGCGTCACTGGTTTTTATAGATGCGTCGCTGCAAATGGAAAAGGGGCGCTGACCCGTTCCCTCCCACCGGGGCTGGGCTGCCCAGCCTGTGGCCGTGGCGCCCAGCAGCTGAAGCCCGCCGCCGGCTTTGCGCGACGCGCGCTGCTGATGGAAAGCGGAAAAACGACCCCGGCTCTGAACGTAAAAAATATTACTGAATCCGAAGATTAGTATTTTAAAGCAAAGAGTTATCTTTTAAAGAACAACTTACTCGGGGAACTTCAGGCTGGCAGGACAAGGCGAATTAACCCCTTGCAGCC
>NW_009259966.1:151049-230189 GCF_000687185.1 Egretta garzetta | reverse complement strand
CCCTTTTATTGTTCAATGTAGAAGACCCTCAGTGTGTCATCTTAGGAAGTAAACTTCTAACTGACAGGTCAAGTTACCACTTTCTCTTATAAACCCAGTCAAGTTTATGTATGTCCCTTGATTCCTCACCATCTGCCGGTGTGCCTGTATAAATCAAAGGTTTATTGCCACACGTAATTATTAAAAAAAAAAAATAAAATCCCGCAACAAACACAAAACAATTGTTTTAACAAATTGTGGTTTTTACAACAAAGTAAATGGTGAATGAGACGTGAAATAGGTTCTGGTTTTTGGAGAATATGGGCAAAATTCATCATAGATAAGTTTCAGCTTGGTGGAAAGAAAATGTTGGAGTAAAACCTGACTTAGCCTAGACCAACCAGCCAACCACGGTCAGCTGGGGTGATTTGTAGAGGAAGGCTCAAGCTGCCAACACTGGGAGATAAAAAATGGCATTGAAGCAAAGTGGTTGGTTACACTTTTTTATTCTGTCCAGACTTTCATCTCCTGATAGAATTGTGTAGCTAAGCAGTACAACAATTGTATTGGTTACATTAGGAAGAATATTATTACTGAGAGGGTACTGGAAATAATAAGAGTAATAATTTAGGTTTTGGGGGGCAGGGTTTGGTTTGTTTGGGTTTTTTTCTGATTAAGGATTAGGAAATACTTATTTCTCTCAACATGAAAACACTACTTCTCTGATTTGGTTTGATTTTATATCAGTTTTTTAGAGAGTTATAAAGACAGCTTTATAAACTACTTGAACTGGATCTTCTTTGAAAGGTTACACATCAGTCACATTTGTTATCTAATTTAATACCTCTAAAATTACTTGGGTGGATGTTATAGCAAGGAATGCAAATGGAAAAACAGATTAGCCCACATATGCAATAAAAACAAAGGCAATGACAGATAAATTTATCCTCAAGTGTTGTATGTAAGAGCGTGATTATGAGGCTAGAAGACACAGCTGAGGAACTGCTACTTGAAAGGGACTCCTTTTTCATACTTGCAACAATATCTAATCCTTTAACAAGAGAGTTCAAAGTCTTTACAGGAAACAGATAATCAGATACAAAAACTAGAAACATGTTGTGTTTTCAATGGCAGCCTAGAATGGGCATAGTTCCTTATTTAAAAATTGAGCTTCCCACAAAGGGTAGATGTGAACAACATATTTTTTCATGTTTGTTTTCTAAATGTTAAATATATTGTGTGTGAGAAACAGTAATGTTTCTGAAAACCGGAATTTTATTCCTTAGCTCCCCCATCCCCTGTCCCCCAAAATCAATGTAATATGATAAAAGAAAGAAAATGGTGCATATTTTCTTACCTGTATGTTTTTACGGAAAAGGATTTTCCTTACAGAAATCCCACCTGGAATGAAACTGTGAAAGTAAATAAATTGTATAATGAAATTCTGATCATAAAAAGCAATGGTCTATATTAAGTGATTGTAATGAAGGAGCTTTCCCAGTTTAAATCCCGTGTCATCGCATCTCTCTTGAAAGGCAGAAAAGAGGCATTAAGCTTTGAGTTCAGAGGACTGAAATAGGCTTTTCAGAGGGCACTACATGGAAACCTAGTTACGGACTGAAATAATACCCAGAAATAGTCTAGGAGGCAGATGCAAGGTTCTGCATAAGAATACCTGTGGTATTCTTATCGTGATCTAATACTGAAAAATGTGCTGAAAGAATGGCATTGCATACATGAAATGTGAATTTTGGATTATTGATTATTCGGTTGTGGACTTCATGTTGTGGTTTGAGCAGCATAAAGCAATGAAAGGGAAGGTTTGCAGAATACTGCAGAAATCTGATAAGTATTGTGTTTTTAGATTTACATCCATATTTTGTTAATGGAATTGGATAGCATTTGGTTCCCTATGTACTCTTATATATGGGTTTTATAGAATATACCTTGGTGTTTCAACCCATTCTGTGCCTATCTTTTAGCTGTGACATAGGTTTGTTTTTTGTATAATGGTATTTGGCAAATGGGCACAAAGCAAAATCTAGTTGTATGATGAGGAAACTGTCCTGAGTTCAGTCATATGTGTGGTTTCAACAAGGCCTTCTAATTTTAGCTCAATCTCAAATTACCGTTTTCAGTTTTCTCAGCAAACTTCTTTCAGCCTGTAGTTTGAAGAGGGATCTTTGAAATACAAGGTGAGAAGCTGATCTTACGGAGTAGGGAGTCTATCAAAAAGTAGGAATGAATGATAAATATATTTTTTTAACAAGGCCAGGAGACTATTTTAGTAAAATGATGTTCAAAAACTGGTTATATTGTACGTTAGTATTACTTTTGGATAAGTCATGCTATTTTATGAAATATCTTCTTGGAAAAAAATCTATTTAGCTGTTTTCCATCTTCATTCCTTCAAGGAAAAAAAGAAAGCATGGTTCCATTAAACAGAAGGAAGGGATATCCCAGAATTTTGTGCATTTATCATCTGATCATGTGCAAATCTTGTTCAGTGCAGGGATAAACAGCGTCACGTTAAATTTGCTGGGAGCTCGAGCCTCTGACAGTGCTCATTTTATCAACAAAGACAAATGAAGGAGCAGAAATTGTAGCACAGCCTCTACTATTTCATCATTGTCAACCTTAAATACAATCATTCACTGCTGATAGGTTTTTCTCCTTCCTTCTCCCACTAACGCTAAGCTGTCAGAATCCCTCTTGATATGGTCCAGAGCCCCAGTAGCAGTGATTAAAAAAGAAGGAATTAAATTAGCTTTTTTAATCTCACTTGATAAACATCCTATTTTCAGAGAAAAAGGTCTGAAGTTTTTGCTTTCTTGTTGTAGCTGCCATTTCATTAAAAAGAAGTGAAAAAAAATAGTAGAGTGCTTTGACATTAAGTGTGTGTAGAAACTGGTGATCAGAGGCATCACACATTCTCTTAAAAGGCAGTGAATACTGGAGGATAGTGGAAACTTAGTTGTCAGTGAGTGTTTATTTTTTGTAGAGAATTCCGCATGAAATACCATGTGTAAAGCTACACATTTAGAAAGTGCCCAGTCTTGATTCGTTTTACTGATAACATGCTGCATTAACAGATTGATCTAATGACTCCAAGGAATTACCTCAGGTGAGTAACAGCTCCTCAGCATAAAGGCTCATAATCTGACCCTAAATTCCAGTGGTTTAATTTTTTAATTTTTTTTTTTAAGTTTTCAAATGAAAGAACTGGGGTTTGGTTTTGTTTTGATCTGTCATTTGCTAATGGGAAAAATTGATTGACATTCTCAAGGATAGAAAGTACACAGTTTGCCAGGTCAGTCTGTATCTCAACTTCAAATTTACATGATACAAACAGGTGTTAAATATTGCTATTTAGGTGCATAGGGAAGATTTCATCAGGTCACGTTCACGATGAGACAAATTAAATTAGGCAAGCCAGATTTAAAAAATACCTGTCTATCTTACCTTTGCAAAGCAGGATATGATTGCCTATCAGACTGTTCATGTCTGGTATGAGATAACTAATACAGAATCCAAGGTTAATGATGCATTTAAGCAAAACAGCTTAGAACAGTGTAAAATATGAAAAGCACAGTAAGATGAGTTTGAAAGATCCCATATTTTGCAAATGTAAAGAAAGGGTCAAACGATCATCCGTTGCAAAGACTACATTAAGCTACTATATCCCACAAATTCTGACTAAACAATTCAGGCTCATAGTACCATATAATCTCATTAGTCATAATGAAAAGTATTTGGAAGAATTTTTCATAATAAGCTGAAGCATGTGGTAGTATAAGTACCCACAAACGACTTTTTATTAATATTCTATTTAACGAAGTTTAAAAATTACCAGTAACTCTCTTAGGTCTTAATTTTTGGCAATTTTTATAAAACTTTAACTGTAGTTTCATGCCAGGCTCCAGAAATAAGATCAAGCACAGTTCTACAGATAGGATGGAGCACAAGACTCCTGCCAAGCTTTGCTGAACCTATTTCAAGACAGACAACAATTGAAGTTACTGTAACTCTGCTTTAAGGATTTGCAGAAGTGAAGCAAATTAACGGTGACGTTCACCTCCCAACCTAGAAGGCTCATAAGGCTGCACACCTCATAAATCCTTTTAAAGCCCCACTCAGAGAGTTTAAGTAGGATTTAAGTGATGCATAGGCCCTGTGCAGGCCAAAACCACCAGTGTGAATTTCGCTTTAATGGCCTGCATGTCAATAGAGTTAGGCTAGTATAAAACCAGCAGAGAATCACTTAGAAGGCCCTATGACACCATAGCACTGTGTGTTATTTAAATGTGTTATTTTGCTGTGCATCTGTATTAAAATAAACAGATTCCCCCTCCACAGGACATAACTGCTATACAAAGAGGTTTAAAGGGTAATTATAATATCAGAAGGCTCTTCAGGTTTGGGATTTCATTATTAACTCAGAGAACAAACTGACCTTGAGTGTGAATAAAATTTCCATTTTCAATAGCCTTTATGGGTTTTTGTCTTTTAAAACCTAATATTCTAGAATACTTTTTGCATGTTAGTGCAACTTCTGGTTAAGCCTTCGGACTAGCAGCAGCCTCACTGCAGAAGCTGGATCCTCAGCTTCTGAAGGGACTGAGTTAGTGAATTTAAATGCAAATTTTACTGACTGACATCAGCCTGGGATTTCCAGAGCTGTGGTATTAGAGGAATTTAAAAAGCATGTATACTTTCATGCAAAGCAATGTTGTTAAAGAAATGGGTGTAGAAACAGCAGGTACCTTGGGTCATATAAACAATGAAATGAAACACATGAATTTACTAGACCCCAAAACCCAGCCCAGCCTGATATTCCTTTAATAGTTGCTGAAAATTACGTCTAATACTATGTCAGCCATTACTTGAATGGGAAGATAGTCTCTTAATCTTTCTGTGGTGGAAGCCTGGGGGAATAATGGATGAAAGACTGGGTGTCAAACTGAATATGGAATCAAAGATATGGCTGCTTCTGAAAAGAATAATGAGGTGTTTCAAGATGCAAGTCTATCAGGTTCCATTGAAATGCAAGGGGACAGAACTGTGTTTTCTCGTCTGGGATTGGCTGCTGAAAGTCAAGGGGTTTTTTTCCCCCATTCTTATTAGTCCAGGGACTTCTCTAAAAATACGGGTTTTTTTCTGTGGAATCATTATCCAGATGGAACTACCAGTAGGGTACATGAGACAGTTTAGCTAATTGAAATATTCTGATAATAAGGATGGTTTGGTTTATGTCCTAACTTCAACTTTCAATCATCTCTTCACACTTAGTTAAGTCATTAGCATACAAGTGTGGTGTTGGTTGACAGCCGGCTGAATATGAGCCAGCAGTGTGCCCAGGTGGCCAAGAAGGCCAACAGCATCCTGGCTTGTATCAGAAATAGTGTGGCCAGCAGGACTAGGGAAGCGATCGTGCCCCTGTATTCTGCACTGGTGAGGCCGCACCTCAAATACTGTGTTCAGTTATGGGCCCCTCACTACAGGAAAGACGAGGTGCTGGGGTGCATCCAAAGAAGGACAATGAAACTGGTGAAGGGTCTGGAGCACAAGTCTGATGGGGAGTGGCTGAGGGAACTGGGGTTGTTCAGCCTGGAGAAAAGGCTGAGGGGAGACCTTACCACTCTCTACAACTACCTGAAAAGAGGCTGTAGTGAGGTGGGTATCGATCTCTTCTCCCGAGTAACAAGCACTAGGATGAGAGGAAATGGCCTCAAGTTGCTCCAGGGGAGGTTTAGATTGGATATTAGGAAAAAATTCTTCACTGAAAGGCTTGTCAAGCACTGGAACGGGCTGCCCAGGGAAAGTGGTTGAGTCCCCATCCCTGGAGGTATTTAAAAGGACATGTAGATGTGGTGCTTAGGGACATAGTTTAGTGGTGGACTTGGTAGTATTAGGTTAACGGTTGGACTTGATGATCTTAAAGGTCTTTTCCAACCTAAACAATTCTATGATTCTGATTAACGGAGATACAGTGCACATTTTGATCTGGTTTATATGTTTCTTTATGATAAAGGCAAAAGCAAGTATACTTGAAGGGTGAAAACTTTTCTGAATACGCAGTTCTCAAAAGGATTGTTTGGTACTATTGTGTCTTTTAGTTTATTATAATTCACTAAATAGAGGTAACTAGAGATAACTAACATTGATACCCTTTGTCTCATCTTTGTATAGCAGAAAGGAGGAAGAGATCAGTGTCTGTATGGAGTGACCTATTCACTCGTGGTGTATACCCAGTTAGGAAGGATGTTGGGATACAAATTCATAGAAGGTAGCTGGAGGAGGAAAGTAGTTGTCAGAATTATAGGATACTTACCCTGTGTCTGTGGCAAAGAGGGAACAAATGAGGTGCTGAACACGTAAGGAAGTTTGTAATGAGAAAAAAGAAGACAGTAGTTAGAGAAATTTCAGTACTTGAGGATAACCAGGCTGTTGTCCATCCAAGGGAAAAAGACGTGCTGTCAGAGCTGTATGTTAGCATGCATTGTACATCATGTACAACATCACAATAAGTATGTCTAGCATAGCCCAGTTTCAAAATACTACACATCAACTGAAAAAAAATGCAAAACAAATTGGTTTTCTTTAAATGACTGTGGTGTTTAACACAGTTTTCCTCTCCCTGGATGTGATTTGTAAGATTTTTTTTCTATATGTATTAGTCTTGTTGCCTCTAAAATTGATGTGTGTCCTATGATGCTATAAATGGATAAAGAAACAGTTTTGTAGCACAGATATTGCGAGGAGACAACATGACAAAGAGCTGAAGTGTCAGAAAAATGCAATTTTGATTTAGAGAGATCAGTCTGACTTTATATTGCAGATGGGGAGCTAGAAAGAGTACTGGGAATGTGAGATGTTTCTAAACTACAAATTTACATCCATGTTTTATATCCCATAAATTTATAGGGATTTTGACATGCCAGTGTTCAGTAAGGAAGATAAATTTTCTTTGGATTGTCTGGGGGGAAAAAAAAAGAAAATTTTATCAAACACATAGCTTTGCACAGTAAAAATGGGAATGATGTTGCATTGTATGAGGAATAAACAAAATCCAGTTGGCTATGTGCTTTCATAAATATAAGTGTTCTTATTCCTGTCTCTGGTCACATAAAATGTCATCCATATTACATTGCCATTGATTCTGATTATGTGATTATTTTTTTTTTTCTTTTCCCCAAGGCAAAGAGCCTGCAATGTTCATGTCTATTGATCTCCTTGCTGGGGACTCAGAACCACAGCATGCCAGAGAAATTTTTTTATATGTAGCTCTGCTGGGTGCTAAGCATCCTTGCCACCCCTGAACACCTACAGAAGGTGCTGGAAGACTGAGGCCTTCTGTCACATTTTAAACAAAAGCCACTTAGGCTGAAACACCTTGAGAATACTCATACAGTGTAACTGAGTGTGTTACAAAGACAGTACTGCCCAACAAGGAGGTGAAAACAGGCAGAAATGGGACAGAAAACTATACTTTGGCTATTAAGAAAAGGTACTTTCAAGCTCTGACATTTCCACACTTGCTTAGCCTTTGAAATGTAGGAGGCACTGTTCATTTTGTCTAAGCAATAACAAAAAAACTGTTTTAAACAGTGAGTAAAATTGTGATGTACATGATGATGTTAATATTACAAAGTTCTCAACAATGGCATTTCACATTAAAACTCTTAAACTTTATGTAGGGAATACTGAGTGGCATGATTTTTTTGGGGGGGGAAGCAGATTTTTTTTTAAAAAACCCTTTTTCTTAAAATCCTGAATTTTCTATTTCTCCAAGTATACTTAACATCTCATCAAATAATTTACCAATTTTTTTTTTTTTAGCATATTCTGGATAAAGACATTAAACCAGTATTTCGCCAGATTATTTCAAGTAGTTGGTCTTTTTGATTTCTTGACTCAAACAACAACAAAATAAATCAAAAAAGAAAAATTCCCATCCAAATTACATTGTTGTCCAGCCATCTCTGAGTTTGAGCTGTGCATACCACAAGATACAGAGATATAGAAAGAGACCTTGCTCAAATCCCTTTCCCATCCTCTGAAACCTGCCTCCTCTTGAGCACATGAATGCAACCACTGTAACTTAGATCAATAAAATTATCCCACAGAAAGATTCTTATGCAAGTAACATATCATTTTGCCCCATGTCCCATCAATTTCTTCATCCAGGATGAGATGATGAACACATTTTCCTCAACGTTAAGTGAAAGAAAACTGTGAGTATGTCATCGTGTTAATGTGACAAGAGTTTTTGTTGAATAGGGCATTATATAAAAGGCAAAACATAAAGCAGCAAAGAGTTATACTCACAGTTATTCATAACGATAGTCCAGTTAATAGTTAACTAAAATATGCACATTTCCTTGTTCTTTCTGTGTCCAAGTCCTGCAAATCCAATTAGTTACAAATGCTATAATGTTATAGCTTATGTGTCACTTGTGCCTTATGGCTTGCAAAGAGTTTACCAGTGCTAGAGGGTTGAACAGCAAATAGATTTTGTTATCAAAAGGAAGTAAATATATGCAAGGTAGTATTTTCATTCTGTATCTTTTCTTCTGCAAGTAAGAAACTACTCAAATACATGTTAATAAGAATGGTTAAATGAGAGCTATGTAACAGCACCACATTCAGTTGTTCTCTGAGAACAGAATAATATATAATGTTAATTGCTTGCAGCTAAAATGTCTATATTCCTGGCTCTGCATGAATGAATGCTGCTGAAAATAAGTTCTTTATTTGACTTTGGCTTCAAATTGAGCTGTGTGGGCTCACAATTTTTCTTTCATTCCAAATACAGGAGTAGTTCTTTAGCTGGCATAAATTGTCTTATGTCCCCAGCTGTCAATAGATCTACAACTGTTTACAGCAGCTGACCTAGACAGTGCATTGTAGAAGCCAGGGAAATTTTGCACCTCCTCACACACTCTCAGTTACCAATCCCTGATTAATCTAGTTCTTGTAGTTTTTCCAATGTGAATTTTAAGGAAAAAAATTGTAAGTCTAAGGGAAAAGGGCACTCTTCTCTCCATTGAGATACTATTTGGTTTGTTGGAATATGCCTGTCCTTTTGGAGAGGATCTTCAGGAATTACCTTCCTTAGGGTCAGTGCAGAGGTTATCTTCACCTCCCAGTCAGGAGCAGCAAGGAGAAAAGGGTGGAGGTGGAAGAGAGGGGAAAGGAGACTTGCAAGAAGAGGCATGAGAAGAGGAGCATGGAACTGAGCTGCGGGATTAGTCAGGAAGGGAGAGTTGATGACAGATAGTGGGAAGAGAGGGGCCATAAAAGGTGGCAGAAACAGAATTGTTGTGCGATGTACCAAGTTATTATAAAGGGGACTGGAAGTAAGGACATGGGACTTCAGAAGGCATGAATGGAGTAAAACCAGAAGGCTTCCTGGAAGGTAGATAGATAGTAGTAGTAGTTTAAGGGGAGGGAAGACGATTGAAAAATATTACTCAAAAAACACAGAGGAAAATAGAGAAAAATACTGCAATTATTTGTATGTTTATGAAATGGGAGTCATTTGCAAGAAAATTTTCAGATGCCATTTTACTTCCCATCTGCATTCTTCCAGTTCCACTGAGAAATTTTGAATTTCATGTGCTTTGCATGAAAACCTCCTGGTTTCTGTGTTTGCAAAAGTAGAAAAGTAACATTGTTTGGACTGGTAAAATTTCTCGAGCATAATGAAAAAGAAAAGTTAACTTGACAGTGAATCTGTTGAAAGCAAGAAAGTTTAGCAGATTCCTTCCTAATATTTGTTATTCCTAATAATTCCTATTATGTGGAATCATTTGTGCCTGCTTTAATTTATTGTGCCAGGAAATATTTTAGCTTTAAAGAGAGCAGCACTCTCTTCAAATGATTCTGGCTTTTACCTAATGATCCAGTAAGTTAGTGATTGTTTGATGTGTACATATTGTGTTTCAGGTCTTAGTGGGAAGTTGCCAAGACTTTTATTGAGTGGTAATATTTTCCTCTTGCTGGTTTTGGATTTCTCTGTGGATCAGCAGTTAACATAGCGTTTTCAGTTACAATTAGATTAAAGTGCCAGAGATTTGTTTTTCCTTCGTTCAATTTTTTTAATTGGGTAATTCCTTAAAAGGTTATCTTAATATAGTAAATGCACTACCTCTATGAATGAGGCATGCTAGATGATATATGGATTTTTGCTATTAGGGCTTTGTACGAAAGACTTCTATACAATTTACATCCCAGAAGAAGTAGTGATAAACAGTAAGTTACAGAACAAGTCAGAATGCTCTTCACAGGTGCTAGACTTGCTTACAAATGATACCAAAAATCAGAGAAATGCAAAGACAATCCTTATTCTTATAAAGTCAGTGGCCTGACCTCTAGCAGCTATAAACTGGCCTGTGCCCATTTTGGTGAGCAGTATTAGGTAGGCTTATACTAGTTAAGGATCTATCCCAGGGGACTCTGCAAATGATCACTTTGATTTTAGTTTTCATTAATCCCACTTCAATCTGTGAACCACTGTAATAGATGGCAAGAAAATTTTGATTGGTATATCTTTATACCCTAGTGACTGATTTCAAATTATGTGAGTGGGTGTTTGTGACTTGCTGGAATTTGTTGGAAAAGGTGCAAACCTTTCTGGCTTAGCCTGAGTTGCAATTTGTTATTAGTTTGCTTGCAGATCCTCTTCAGTCTTCAAGTTTTCTCTTTCTGACAATATAAAGAAATAAACCCTCAGCCTTCAATAAACAGTCTTTAATAAGCAACATGGATTATGTTCTATTTATATTGCATTGGCCTTTTTTTGAAATGAAGCCTAAAAATCCTGCTATAACTCCCCAGGTAGTTCAGAGCACTTGATTGCCAAAAAGGTAAAAACTTCACAGAGTAAAATAAGTCTCTTGAGCACCTAGTTTCTGATGAAGCATGAAGTTATCATTAAAAAAAAGTACTAATGAAAGATTTATTTTTAATGCATTTTCTCCCCCCTTTCTATGGTTGTCTATAGTAAGAAAAATATTTAACAGAGAAACTTGCAAAACAGACAAAATATTTAAAGCTTCTTGTAATATACCTTTAAAAACACCTAGCTAGTGGGCTAGCAATTCACAGGCTAATACCTGGAGTCTTGTTAGCCCAATCATTCAGTAGACCTTAGCAGCAGATTCACAGAGAGCTAAAATGTAGAGAATTAAAAGCTCAGGTACAATAAAGTACTAGAGGGTCAAAGTAGAAAAAAGGGTATAACCCTTGATGGTAAACCCTTTAATGCAGACTAAGCACTTTCCTAATTTGACCGTAAGGAATCTAGTTTTGAGACTATTATCAAATTCTGTCAGATTCTGATCTTTCGTTTACTATAATATTTTTAAAGCAATGTAGATAGTATTTTATTACTAGGTTTAAATAGTTTATGTATGCATTGTTTCCTTCAGGCTGCTGTGGAGCTTATAGAGCCATTCTGTCATATGCCATAGACATGACCAGTAACATAAAGTCCTTAAACCAGTATCTTGTAACAGACGTAGGCATTGAGTCATAGAATCAGGGTGAAGAGATTGTGAAATGTCATCCCAGGGCAGCAAGGATCACAGCCAAATAATCACTCAGATTTCTTCCGTGTCCATCGTTGAACTGTTGCTAGGCCATTCTGCTCGAGGGGTGATTTATTCTTATAGTTCATTCTGGTGTGCTTTGGCACATGTAGTCATGTGTGAAAACCTAGCTGCTAGGTGAAATTTTCAGCCTGCTACTGGGTGGAAATTTAAGAAATACTGAATGCTACTGAGATCTTTTATTTTAAATCTTGGTCGCTAGTCTTGGATTTTTTTTTTTGTAGGGTTTGATTTTGCCTTTCTTACTCAAACCATGCAGTGTCTGTAAACAGTGCCTGAGTAACTTGCAGACAGGCACATGGAAACGTGATCAATTACCAAGCAAAATTTCTGTTAGTGAAAAAAAGTGGCACAGTTAAGACTAAAAATATGAAAAAGATGTGTTTTTCATTTGTGTGCTAGTACAGGAATACTTTCTGCTGTTTGTTTAATACTGAATTGACTAGATTAGCCTTAAATGCATTTCTCTAAGCACTTCCAGTTCTGAAGATGAGAAAAACTGTTGGCAGTCTTGACAGAAAGTGGAAACATGTAGAGTAGAAGCATCACTTGCTCATCATCCATCCAAGGCGACCAATTAAAGCATTCTATCTATCCATTTAGCATACCAAAATTAAAGAGTCAAGCTATTTAACTAGTTAATGTTGCTATTAATTTTGAATCAGGCATTGATAGTGTATTACATTCTGTATGAAGGTGCAAAGGAAGGACAGGGTTTCTTCCTTAAGAGCCCACAAGCCTTAACTGAGAGAGTCATACAGACCCCACCAGTACACGTGGGCAGCCCCAGAGGAAGGTCCACCTTAACAGCAGTCTGGGAATTTCATTTGTTTTATTTATGTAGTGAGTATTCTGGTGACACAGAATTTGCAAGAGTGTGCAGGATGATTGATCATGTTGAAACCTGGATATGTAACCTTACAAGGTTGGATGAGACATGCCTTAGAGCTGATATGCGAAGGTGTCTGAAGGGAGGAGAGAAGCAAAGGAGGATTTTCTCTCTGTTAGACAGAATCCATTAGAAATTCACAGCTTCTAGACTAAACTATGACCCATACTGCTTGTTTTTATGTGATAATATTTACATAAAGGAGTCAAGAGGCTCTCCTTTCTGTAGGAGAGGACAGAAATATTTGAAGCTTCTAACTAATTTTACTTCACTTTATTCTCACACAGCAACTGCAGTTGTTTCCTGTGATTGTCAGAAAGCTACTCCATGGATACTTTCGGTAGCGGGTACTGGAAATTAGAGTTTAACATAGTGATATTTCTCCAGCTGCTGTTCCTTGAGAAGATATCCTGTAAACACTGATGTGTATGTATATTCGCAGAGAAGACATTTCAGCTGCATGCATACCCAAATTAAAAAAAACCCTCCTACATCTATTTCTGGAAATAAGAAAAATTAAGCCTTTTGAATTTCACTAAAGAGTCATCTGAATTCTTAAGCATAGCCTCTTAGTTCCAATAAATCATGTGCCCACAGTATGGGAATTAATATTATTCACATTCCAGAAGTTCTGGCCTTTGTAATACAAAAGTGTATATTCCAGTAAAAAATCTGAAATACTAGTATGCCATACATTAAAATCTATGTAAAAGTTACCCTTCTTATTCTACAAATTTCTTTTTAGCTTAAGTGTTGTGACAATAGACCGTTTTATTTTTTATTATATTGATCCTTATGTATTCTTTTCAGAATCATGTATCAGCATGTAAACAAAGTATAGTGAGTGGTAGTATTTGAGATTTGTGTTAATTTAGATTACAGTACAGAAAAGAATAAGAAATGGCCTCTAAATAAAAGGGTTCTGAGAGAAGGTTGGATTCAAAATAAACAATCCAGACTTTGGTACAAGGCCAAACTGCCTGTAATATGTTACTAGCTTTTACATTTGCTGCAGATTTTACTTTCTCACAGAAAGAGACAGCAGATCAGTAGTTAAAAGAAGCTACTTAAGTACTGGATATACTGGTTAGAGGAAGCAACATTCTTAAATACTGGTAAAGAACCAAGGGCCTGAAACACCATTTGGTTTTAACTGGTCTGTTTAAATCATAGTAGGTAGACATGGAGCCAAGTAAAGGAAGCCATTGTGTTAGTTTAGGTCTCCACCATACTAATGCTTGTTAGCGTTTGTAGCATCAAGTTGTATTGGATCAGCAGGAGGTCACGGTGAGGTTTGATGCATGGTGGAGAGTACCACAGGATTTGTGACTGTTACCAGGTGAAAATAATAACATAGCCTTTTTTTACTGGAATTATATCTGGGATTCTTACTTCTAAGCATGAAGTTGAGATCTGGAAAAAAGGGCTTTCAACAGTGAAAAAGAGAAGGTAACTGCAGAGAATATAGAAGATTCTTTTGAAATCCCTGAAGTCACTTGAGACTTTCTAGTTCATAAAGAAAAATTGGTGAGCTACTGTGACAAGGAGAGAAGTTGGAGAAGCAGGTTAGTCCTTTTAACCACCATTTTCTTTTCTCAGTAGTGAAGTCTGGAAAGGAAATCTCTCACAATGAAAAGCCAAGATCCGTCTTCTCAAAGATGCTACCTTTTCCTTTTCTCACGTAGTGTACTATATGAAATTCACCAGCCTGAATTTAAAAGCCCAGTAACCTGGATGTGGGATCACTGATTTCTGCACATGGGGACAGGACAGTGGGGTTGGTGACATTTTTCTCCAGTCAGTTGTTCAGCATTTGATTGTAAATGCCAAGGTTTGATGATGGGTCATCTCTTCTCTGCTTGGCCTAACAAGGGGTGGGAGTCCACCAAATAAATAAAAAGCCCTTGATAACTTAAGTAAGGTGAGATGCACAGAGACCATAAAGAATTCATTAGGAACCTTCAGTGTTAAGAAATCCTGCTCCATGCCATGCTTGAGTCAGCCAACTCAGCTCTGTTGTCAGTCCTCTAGGACTGAGCATGCTGAGAAGGACTGAGTTATGAGCAGCGACCTCTGAGTCCATGGCACAGTTAGTGAATAATCCATCTAAAAAATCTGCGAGTGATTGAGTTGTAGCTAAAATACAAGAGCAGAACTCAAAATAGTCGTTACCAATTTCCTCATAACTCCCAGCTTTAAATCCGGTAGTACTCATTTCATTACACCAGGAAGTTTCCCCTACTGTTCCCCTGTTTCCCTCAGGCTTCCTAAGTTTCCACAATGTCCTGGTTTCTACCAAGCACCTCATTTTCCCTGGCTTCCACTTCCTGTCTTCTCCCAAGTCTCTACAATTTTCCTTTTATCATCATCCACCACTTCCCCAGGTGTTTTAAATGAGGTTACACAATATGAACACACAAACTAATTTGCTTGGTCCTTGGCTATCCAAGTAGCCATCATGTGTCCTACTTTGCTTTCTGATCCAGAGAGGTTATTTAGAGAGCTAAATGTTGTGTAATTCTGTTCTAGGAATTGCCAGGGAGACGTATTAAATTTCTTTATGAATAGGAACTGGCCCCTAGACCACTCTGTTAGCCAGTGGTTACAACCCCTTCCATCAAATTGTAAATGAAGGGTGGGTTCTGTGGAAAATACAACAAGCAAATGTAAATATGAAATTAAAGCCTACTAATGCATCCACATGAGGAGGGTGAATTAAGGCTACACTGGTATCTCATAACTTTGACTCCTTAATTCTAGCATACAGTATTGCTGTCCCATTCATATTGGTTTAATTGAATAAGTATTCCACATATTCCTTTATAAATTATTTTATTTTGTGAATTTTTAGATACTTTTTTCTACGTCTGGCAAATGCTTAGGGGAAAAAAGTAAATCCTAGCAATCTAATTTCATTATTGTACATTTTTTTTACCACAGCGGAGTTATGTCACAAGAGAATACTATGCAAATAAACATTTAAAAGAATTACATCTAAAGCACAAAATATCTTTTGAAAAATTCTGCAACTTGATTTTGTTTCTGCTTTAAGACATGTGAGTACCTTCTTTTCCCAATAGTGAAAACTCTTCTCTCTGGAGAAAAAAAATGAAGGCCAAATCAAACACTCAAATCTTTTTTAGTTTGCACAGCATGTTGCACTTCATGCAGAAGGATCCACTTGAAATTCAAAATAGCACTTCACACTTAATCACTTTCCGTACTGCACAGGGTGTGCTAACATTTGTGCCTATCTAAGGAGCAGTTATATACATGGGAATGAAGAAGTATTTGATGCTTATTAATACAAACTAATACCCATGTGAGTCACACAAAACTACAGCCAAATAAAAAGCTTCTCGCGTTTAGGATCATGTTCTGCCTACAGGGACATCAAATTTCTGCTAATGCGTGAATGTTTCTGAAGACAGAACTCGGTCCCCTATTTTGCAGCACTTCCGCTGACTGGCAACATACAAAAATGTGGACGCATTGAACTATGTGCAGCTAGACCGATGTGTTTAAGATAGTTTTGATAGACACAAGTGAGAGGAAAATTAAGTCTGTAAACACAATGAAGAGAGAGAGCTGTTGCTTAATTTTACTGATTTAGTCATCATATTGGATCAAGTAACTGAAAAGGTCAAAGTTAATCTTCAAAGGGAAGCGCTAATGGATACTACAGATCCCCTAAATGAAAGTTAATTTGGACTAGGTTTGTGAAGTCAGTATTGCCTGAACATACTAAGGGACAAGCTCTGACACCTTTATATGGTATGCATTTGAAAAAAATCTGATAAATTCATAACAACTATCCATATACTTCTGTGCATAATATTAGATTCTATAAAAAGGAACACATTAATACATTTCTTTGCCAGTGGAAGATGGTTTTATATCCAGTACTTAATAGCATTTAATCCAATCCAGATTAGAAGTCCAAGTGATGAAATAATAGATAATTCTGCCTCTTCAAATCTCTGGGCATTGTCCAGAATGTTTACCTGGGCTTTGTTAAGTTCCGTTCAATGTCTAGTTTTCAGTAATTCAACAAATGAATTGCATTTCCTCATACACTTATTAAAAGGTTGGAGGAAAGTATCCTTTTTATATTGTGCCTTATTAAAAGGCAAATATTATCTTGGCCTTCCTACAGAAATCTTATCTATACTCTTTGGGATTATTGTTAACTCATTACAGATAAGAGTATTTTTTAATATACTATACTCTCCATTTTATACATTCTAATAGAAAATGTAAATGCTCATTCCTTATCAAAAGTGTCATTCGTAACATTTATATTTAATTTTTAAGCCAATTAATTCTATTCTTCTGAAAGATTTAATGCATGCAGTAATAATTTTGAGTCTTGATGCAATCATTCCAAGCATAAAGAAATAAGAACTTTAGCTAAGTTTTTCATACATCTGTACATCTCTTTCTCCCTCCCTGTGCATGTTTCAGGTCCTGGGTGGATTCAAGGTGATAAGCCCTTGAGAAAACCATAATGTGATTATCTTGCAGAGAGGTGGTAGAATAAATAAGATTATCCATAACAAGCTTAGCTTCTGATGAGTTCAAGCTGTGCTGATACAGAAAGTCCTGACACAATTGTAAGGTAATAACAGAAAAAGTACACGTTTGCAAAGGAGAGAACACTGCTTGAACTATGAAACCTTTCATGATTAATGCAAACACACCTCCAGCTTTTTACATATAAGCTTTACTGCATTTTCCACACTTCTTTCATAGACTATTCCAGGGCGGGCATTAAGTCTCCTTATGTATACACAAATTGAAGTTATTTGAAGTGTGATCATTTTTAGCTAAAATTACTTTTTTTGATTGACTTTAAGAGTGTTGCAACATTTCTTTGAGTTTGGAGTTACCCCTTATCTGTGCAAATGAATGATTTTGATAAATTATATTTATATGATCATGTAGGTCATAAAAATAGACCAGAGTATGTAGGCTGTCCTCCTAGACCATGAACACACCTACTAAATGTCATCCACATGACTAAATGTCATGTTCCATCAGGGACAGATGCTGTTATGTTTTATTTGTTTGCATTTTTTAGGTAACATCCATTTTTACTGTTTCTTGCTTTAATCCATCTTTGACTCCAACAGTTCACACACTTATTCCTCTTCTTTTCTCTTAATTAGTCCAACTCCACCAAAATAAGTGGAAAAATTGTTTCTGTGAAAGATAATCTAATCTGCAGTACTTAATTTAGCCATTTGGATAAAAAGGAACATATTTAACTGTTCTATCTCATATACCATTGTCAAATAACAAGAAATTTTATTATGATTAGTTTTCTAATAGTGCTGGTGTGAAAAAAACAGCATATACAGAAATGAAAAGGTTTCTTAAGTAACAAAACCAAGTATAAAATTTCAATATGAAAAAAAAAAGGTTTCTAAGCCATGGTTTTCAAATACTGATAATAGAACCAGCTTGCAACATCTTGATTTCCAGAAGCTTAGTTTACAGGGTTTTATAAGAATGTTGGTTATTTTATTATGTCCTAGTGCAGGAACTCAAAGGCAGGAAGTATTTTTGGCTAAAGAATCCAGTTTTAGATAATCAGTTTAGAGCCTGAGAAAATCCTCTGGGTCATGATAAAATAATTTTTTTCTAAATGATATATGTAGTGGGAACTATTTGTTTTCTGAGATGTTGCCTTGGGCTATCCACTGCCTTGTGCAAAGGGAAGAAAGTACTTTAATTAAACGAAACAGTGGCTATAAGGCTCAGTTGTGAGCAGATAATCAACATCAGACATATATTTATTATTAATATAAAACAGGTAAAGTGCATACCTTTTCTAACTCTGAAGTTGAGGTGTCTGGAATAAATACCTGTGAAGAAGGTACAAGATGCAGGTAAGAAAAAAAGGACTCATGAAATAAATTGATTGATTATTCTGTAGAATTTATTTATTTAAAAAAAGAAAGTATCAAGAAGTCAGCATCTATGTGGACAGGAAGAAGAGAACCTAGTGATTCTGCATTACAGGTTTTATGTCCTAGAGCTTCATGCCATTGTAAAATAGTGGAGGAAATGTCTAAACTTTACAGGTAGTTCATCAGAGGTTGTTATATATTGCAAAGCTATGTTTAGCATACAGCTAGAATTTTGTCATTGACGCTGTATAATTTAAATACAGCTTATTTTGATTTCAAACATCTGGAAGCCAGAACTCTTAAACAGTTCTAATAATAGGGTGTAACAACTATATTATTCCAGTAGTGAAAAGAAGGGGGGTTTATAGATTATCTTTTTTTTCTGCAGTGCTTGTGTTTATTAGCAAGTCTCTAATCTGCATAAATTAAAAAGTACTGATCCTACAGAGCTGTACCTTTTTGCATGACTGTGGAATTAAATTCATAGTGTTATGTTTCTTTCTTAAACCAAAGCTAGGCTGGTTGTTGTTTTTCTTTCTTTTTCTTTTCTTTTTCTCAGTGAAGAGCAGCATATGAATTCCTCTAGCAGTCAACAGACACATAGGGCAAACCTCTATTGTTGCTGCTTTTTTCTGTCCGTTTGAAATTCTCTCTTCCAATCACATGAGAAATTAACTCTTTTTATGAATAATATTATTCTAAGACAAAATTACTGTGGAAGGGAAGGAGGTGTAGAGGAGCATTCCTTTTTTGCTATATTGCTATGTGAACCAGGAACTGACAAAATTCTTACTGTTTCTGAAGTGGTAAGTAAAAGCCTTTAAACAGTTTCTAGTAGAAAACAAAACATAATATATTCACACATGTATATGTTCTTTTTTGTTATTGTTTAAAAAAGTACGCTGGAAGCGGTGTGACGCAGTGATATCTTTGCAGTTAATTTTAGTGTGAGGTCAGAGTCAGACTCCTGTTGTTCAAAGGAACTAACAAGTTGCTGTTAGTAGACTACTACAGAAGCTTTGGACATCGAATGCCTGTTCATTAGTGTCTGCAGAGAAATATGTGGCCATATAGACAATTGGCATCCATGGTGAGGTTACATAGCTGCCACCTGGTACTCTAATGAGATGGAAGGCAATTAAAAATAATTACCACTGCAAACTCATTAAAATTCCATAGGTTTGTTCAACTCTGGCCCTTCACAATTGCTGCAGAACAATTTAATGTATCTCTCAAAAAATTACACTGAAACTCAATGATATTTTAAATCAGGAATTGAGGGAGGGTATGAATCGCAAAGGTTCATTTCAAGGAAGATACTTAGTAGCTACAAAACATTATGGTATGTTATTGAGAAGGTTAGCATTTCGTTATTATTGGAGTATCATGGGTTTCATCATCTAACCAAATGTGAAAGTCTTTGCATATATTGTTCTGAGGTTAAAATTTTTTTATATTCATGCACATATACGCACACATGGTTTTGCCCGAGTGCTTTGAAATGCAAAACTGTCAGGAAGTTTTTTAAGTTTTCAAGGCAACATAACAGACAATATAATGCAAATGTTAAAAAAGGGAGACAAAGCATATAACTTGCTGTGCAGTGGTTTCCGTACAGTTATTCACTAGTGGTGTCATAAGAGAATTCACAGCTCTGTGTGGCATCTGTGGGAAGCCTCTGATTTCAGTGACAATGGGAAAAGAATGGTCTTCCCAGGTAGAACCCTGCTTATAAGCAGCTAAGCAGTAAGTGAAGCCTCTTACAGGCAGGAACTCTCTGAGATCACTGCATCTCCTTTGGGGGATTGGCTTTAGGCCCTTTTGCAAATAACACACCAGTCAATTCATGAGGCTGTTACTGATAGGGCTCTTTAAAAAGGCCGTTCAGCCTAGCACGTCAAGACATTACAGGGTCCCATTTCTAGCAACCATAGTCAATCCTATACCCTGTGTTAAGTTAAACTTTCTGATCTGAAAAAGATCTCCAAGCCTTGAGTAATGAAGTTGGGTGTCATTAATAAGATCTCAGAAACATGGAAATGAATTCTTTATTTTGGTTTCTCTGTATTCTTGTAAATTAAATAGAGAACAGTATACTTTATACAATATACATATACCATAGCCTGCATATAGTCTGAGCCAGAGTGAGAATCTAGCTTATACATAGGGACCTTGTAATACTTGCACAGATGCAATTTTGAAACCAAGAGTAATTTATGAAGACTTTAAAAAGGAAACAACAAATTCTGGCCTACAGTTAATAAGGATATCACCTTTAACAGCTAAAATCTTTTTGGTGCTGTAGAGTAATCTGAAGTTTTGTGGCATCTTCTGGGAGGCACCTCACTCCTGAGATACTACTGCTTTCCAGAGAGCTGTCAGTGTCTGGCGGGATAAGGAACACTTGCACAGGGGAGGCAAAGAACTAAGATCAGAGAGACTGGAGGGGCAGGAATGGGAGTTTTGGCAATGTTGAAGAGGGGGGGAGGCTGGCCTCCAGGTCGGACTTTACTGCAGTCTAGGTACACACTTCTTGCATTCCTGTACACAAGATGTTGAACTTTTGGCCTTAGGTTTTCTAAAGATAAAATGCAGATGCAGTAATAACCAACTGGAATGTGAGATAAACTGAAAAAGCTGCAGGTACACTTCGCATGATTCATCTATTCTGGTAGAGTTACACTACTGTAAAACTGCTCATGGTATGGTCATAACAGAGGCAGTTATGACTGGGCTGGATATAGGATTCTGTACAAGAAATTTCAGGTTTTACTGAAATTCAGTCTAGCCGCATATCTTAATTTCACATTATCTGAGAAATACTATACACCTTTGTGAAGAAATGGTGTATCTTACACCAGAAATTTAATAGGCCAGTATTCAACAGCAGAATTTTTCAGATTTTAATTCCTTATTGGTTCAGTCGTAATTTTCTTTTACATCTGTTCTCTCTTACAAAATAAATGAAGTAAAATCATGTGCCAGAGGATTGATAATTTTTTGTAACGGCCCTAATCTATTTTTCTTCCCATTTCAGACTTGGATGTTAATGATGGCACTATATTTTTTTTTTTTCTTAGAAATGTGTTAGTCTCCATATTAGCAGAGACAAGTCATCATACTGCAAAAGCATGCTGTCATTTGTCATTACAGAGGACAACAGTTACACACGATAACAACTGTGTTTTGCCATTGGATTATAGGCCCCAGGTATGTAATCACATGCTATGCTGTGGCAGCCAGGAAGACAGTACAACACATCATCAGGAAAACGAAAATGGTCTTCAGCAATATGTGCAAGTTCAAAGAGTGAAGTGCTACTTTCTGTGGGCCTTTTATATTTATATTCAGAAAGTTGCAGCACAATACCAATAACTGAACAGAGTTTCAGAGGTCTAATGAATTAGATTTTCCCTTGGCTCTGTTGAAAATACTACATTCAGCAGTTTCAGCAATGGCAAGCCCATCTCATTAAATTAAGTGCCTTAGCCACCAGTGCCAACAACACTTCATAAGGCTTATGTACTAAAGTTTTGCGATATTGCTAATCTGGCACATGTCCCAAAGAGATGATTGTACGTGTTTTAGAGAACTACTGTCAGATGCCATAAATACTTGAGAGTCACCAAAGGGAGACAAGAGGTTTCTGCATTGTGGTGAGGAGGATGACAAATGCAAAGAGTTTTCTAGATTTGTGCCTAGAGTATGTGTATACATCTATCCAAGAGAATTGTTCAATTAATATAAGGCTGTATTTCATTGCTTGTATTCATCTTAAGACGTAGTCACATTGGCTTAAGTGGTATTTCTCTTGCAGCAAAGTGCTCTTCCTTGTTACTATAAAGGGAGGAATCCATCTTTATATTATCTCCAGTATAAATACATTTGGAAATGTTGATCCAAACCTATTTCACAAATATTCTCATGATTTTTGATTAGATGAACTGTCAGGCAGGGCATTGTTAACTGCAGTGTACCAGGTGCGGGTGCCCAGGGCTGTCGGGGGGGCTGCAGGGCAGCCCCTGTGAGGAGGGGCGGGGGCTGCCCCGTGCCAGACACAGCTTGCTCCAGGTGGGGAAATCTGAGAAACAGCCCAGCAAGCCCCAAGGGGAGAAGGGAGGGAGGAGGTGCTCCAGGTGCCCCAGCAGGGATTCCCCTACAGCCCCTGGAGAAGACAACGGTGGAGCAGATATTTTCCTGCAGCCCACGGAGGACCACACTGGAGCAAATGTCCACACTGGAACCCATGGAGAACCCCACACCAGAGCAGGTGGACATGCACTGAAGAAAGCTGCAGCCTGTGGAGGACCCCATTCAGGAGCAGGCTCCTGGCAGAAGATGTATCCCACAGAGAGGAGCCCACTCAGGAGTAAGTTTTCTGCTGGGACCTGTGGCCCATGTGAGACACACTAGAGCAGTCCGTTCCTGAAGGACTGCGCCTTATGCAAGGGACACATGCTGGAGCAGTTCTTAAAGAACTTCAGCCCATGGACCCACATTGGAGAAGTTTGTGGAGGACTGTCTCCCATGGAAGGGACCCCACACTGGAGCAGGGGAAGAGCATCAAGAGGAAGGAGCGTCAGAGACAAAGCGTTATGAACGGACCTCAAACCCTATTCCCCATGCCTCTGAGCTGCTCAGGGGGAGGAGGTAGAAGAGTTACCAGTGAAGTTGAGCCTGTGAAGAAGGAAGGGTGGAGGGAAAGGGGTTTTTGTTTTGGTTTTATTTCTTGCTGTTGTTCTCTGTTATTAATTTGCAATAAATTAATTTCCCTAAGTGGAGTCTGTTTTGCCTGTGATGACAATTGGCAAGTGATCTCCCTGTCCTTATCTCAACCCATGAGCTTTTCCTTCCTATTTTCTCCCCCTGCCTTGCTGAGGAGGGGCTGAGAGTGTCTGGGTTGACCTCTGGCAGCCAGCTAGGGTCAGCTCACCACAACTGAGAAACATCATGATCTGATTACAATGAATGACATTTCTGGAGACACCCAACCTTGTGGTCATTTGAAAAACTGAGATCCGATGAGTACGAAGTGTCTGAAAACTGAATGAGAAAGCTTGGATGAATTTGAGAATTGCTGCTAAAAGTTGCAAACAGGATGTCATGGAAAAGGAGTTTCCAAAATGGATTGTGAGTTTAGACTTTCTTCCTGCTTACAAGGGCAAAACTAACTAAATACTGCACATTCCCTGACTACTACTTAAACTTGCTGAGTGTTTAACTGTGTGAGCTTTGCATGTCTGCTATGCTAGCTCTGTGACTTTTAATTGGAAAGGAAAGCTTACAGGTGTCTGTCATTCAGTTAAGGGGGTATAAGTGCAGCAGGTGTGAGCATACCACCTCTCTGAGTGAAGGAGTAAGTGACTGTAGATTTTAATGGCTGAAATTCCTCAACTTCCCATGTGTGTTATTACTCTTTTTAACATACAAGTTTCACGTGTTTATCTCCAACACTACGATTGTCTATATTTTGGGTTGGCAAAGTCAGGTAATTTGCAGTTAACTCAGCAAGAAATGTGCAGGCGTCCTCAGAGTTTCATGTTGCTTCTCCCCATCTTGGAGAAGGAGCCTGTCCCAGACACCTGCCATAGCCGCCTGCTGTTGCCCAGTGCTGAGCTGCTGGCCGAGGCTCCGTGCAGGCTGCAAGGAGCCGCCATGGGCCTGGTGTGTGCCAGCAGGAGGCTGCCAGGGCTGTTTTGTTTCTCTGTGTGGGCTTTATTTTCTGTTTCTTCTCATCGCTGCCTCCAGCCATTCTGGAAGTGTTTATTTACCTGTTTACCCCCACGTAATGGCTTCTCCGCACAGCCCATTCCAGAAACTGCCAGGGCCTCTGTCAGCTGCCTGTGGATTGGCTGGCTGGTGATTGTTAGCTGCCTTGTGACTGGTGGGTTCTGGAATGTGGGTGGGGCTGCCCCCACCTACTTAAGGGCCTCCTGCAGGAGCCTAGGGTCAGTGGGACCTGGGGAGGAGTGGGGTGAAGTGGCAGCCCTGGGGGGCAGCTCTGGGGGAGCAGGGCCCTCAAAGTTCTGCCTCCCTCTGTGCAGGGCTCCTGAGGCAATGTGACACCATGGTGGCCTGCTGCAGGGCTCAAACCTCAGGAAGCTTGAGATTCTTCCCCCCCCCAAAGGGGGTCTGGTGGGATGATGCGGCTGTACTGTATCCTTTGCATATTGTATCCTTTTGAATCTCCATTTTGGCTGTCGATGATGCTCTTAGTGCTGACTGGAGTATGGTGATCAGGTGCAAATACTGTGTGTTGGTTGTTAAGCTCCAGTAACGCACACTATAAATCCTGTTATTTATTATAATCATTGTTTAATCATTATTTTTCATTAATGTATTAAATTATAATTTGATTAATTAAATAAATTATATAATGATAAATATTCATAAATGAGGATAAAATAATGATAAAATACATAATGATTAAATAACTGCTCGTAACTACAACAATGTGGTTGGGTTTTGCCAAGATAAACTCAGACGTACAAAAGAAGGTACTGAAGGGAAGGTTTTGTCCCTGTTGTCCACCCCACCACAACAGCTGTTGCTTCCTGTGAAAAATTCCCGCAACAGTGTTGTTGGGGTTTATAGGTGCAAGGCCATGAGAAGAACAGTATGAAAACAATGTCATGAGAAAACTGAAGAAATATTGCAAGGACTTTGGGAAATACTGCTTCAGCAACTTCAGAGAAGGGTTATAGCAATGCTAAGTGCTTGCTGTTTGCACCTCTAAAGTACCTAAATAACAGTGCAGCACAAGTTCTAGAGGCACCAAATGGGGAGAGAAAATTTCTGGAAGAACTGATCATCAGGGATCTTAATGGAAGCCATGACTTTATAGACCATGCCATAGTAGGGGCTCAAACTCCTGAGGGGCATGGGGAAAGTAGAAGCAGAGTACAGACCCTGGGATTCAGGAGAGCAGACTTTCTCCTTGTACTAGAGATGGGGGAAGTCCATGTTCCAGGAGAAGGATACAAATTACACCTATAGATAAAGATAGAAGAATGGCAATTTGAGAACCTACTGACCTGTCAGCCCCACTTCAGTTGCTGGGGAAAATGAGGAAACAAATTTTGGAAGCCATTTCTAGAAGCATGAATGAGCAAAAATACTTAATATGAATTCATTAAGGTTAAATGTTGTTAACCAGTCTGACTGAATTTGGTGATAAATAACTTAATTCTTCAAGAAGGTAAAATCAGATGTAAATAATTCTTCAAGAAGGTAAGAGCAGAGGATGTTCTATACATAGACATTACAAAGACTTCTGCCACATTTTCCAACACAGTTCTTTGCTCTAACACAAAGCAAAGCTCTGGCTAGTTGGATGACCAGGGTCAAAGAGGACTCCAGCTTGCTGGCTGTGGTCCAATAGAGCTCTTACTGGGCTGTGGCTGGCCGAACTAAGTCAAACTGGGCTCTGAGTAGGCTCTGGCTGGCCAGCTAGGGAAGCAGGGCTCTGGCTGGCCTGCTAGGGTAGTAGGGCTCTGGATGCCAGCTGGTGTCCAAAAGGGCTCTGAATAGGCTCTAGCTGGCCAGCTGGTGTGTCCAAGAGGGGTCTGAGTAGTCACTGGCTGGCCTGCAGGTGGAATTAAGCTCTGGTTGTCCGGCCAGAGTCAGTAAGGCTCTGGTTGTCTGGCCAAGGGAAATAAGGCTCTATCTGGCCCCGCAGTGGGAATTAAGGCTCTTGCTGGTTGTTTGGTGCAATAAGGCTCTGACTGAGCAACTGCAGGAAGAGCCTGTCTGACTGGCTGTTGGCAGAGGCTGTTGTAGCCGGTGCCCTAGAATAAAGACTTAAAGAAATACACAAGACACTTATGAATGTATGGATGGCTCTGACCATCTCACATAAAAGTTTTAAACTGTGAAGGCTTTAATTTTGCAACTTGAGAGTGTCCCTTAGAAGTGAACAGGACTTTACTTGTATAGAACATCATGAAAATCTCTAGATATCAGAGAAAATACCTACAGATTAAGAATTATATCTGTTTTGATGGTTCTTGAGACATTTTATACCACTCAGTCAAAAATATAGGGAGCTATGACCTCAAGCCTAATAAGGTCACTGCACTGGCAGAAAAGGAGAGGTTCAATTTTGTATTTTATCAGAAGACACATCCACTTCTGTATGATAACAAGCCTGATGGGTAAATGAGCTGATTGACCCTGAGTCTCCACTGACTTCTGTGAGAGTTAAAAGCAGAGGTCCTTCTCTTGAACCCATTCACAGAATCACACAGAATCACAGAATGGCAAAGGTTGGAAGGGACCTTGGGAGATCATCTAGTCCAACCCTCCTGCTAAAGCAGGTTCACCTAGAGTATGTTACACAGGACATTGTCCATTCAAAACTTTATTGGCAAAAAACTGTAAAGTAGAAATAGCTGTGAAAAAAGTCTTGTGTATTGCAGATAAGCTGTGCTAAATACCAAATACAAACATGATGAAACAACACTGAAAAGATCTTACCTGTATTATCCTGCTTTAGGATTTATCAAATTAGGAACACAAAATAAAGTACGGCTAAAGTAACACCAAATGTTCAGCATTAAAAGGAGAAATCTTAGAGGCACACCTATTAGGCTTTAAGTCTCATAATTTTACTCTTAAAAAAACATAGGCAGATATACTGCTTGTTTCACCAACAGATGTTATTGGTAAAATCCAAGAATAGCCCAGGAAGTACCATGTAAAAGCCTCCATTTCTCTGTAAGCGAACATAAGACTTTGGTCTGCCATAACTCAGAATATAAAAATGTGAGCACTTGCAGCAAAGAACCTGTTAACTGGCTTGAATTCCACCACACAATTTTACTAGTCATTTGGGAGAGACAGTGAGATTTGTTTTCTTTCTCCTAAGGTACTCTCACCTATTTTAAAAAGATTAACCAAAACCAAACATTTTACAATGGCAGTATTGAGAAAGATTGACTGTCTTACTTCAGAACTCTTCAAATTTCTGTAAACTATTTTTTAAACAGTGGTTAACCAAGCAAGAATGTAAGTATAGATCTCTAGATATTGCATCATGCTTAAAGTTAATAAAACTGCATGCTCAAAACTAAAAAGAAATGTTATTAAAATGCAAAGAGGGAAAAAAATCTGCTTTCTTCGCACTTCTCTAACTATTTATTGAAAATGATACGAAATAGTAAACACTTTTCACTCTCCAAAATGCAGATTTTCCTCAAAAAGAAAGGAAAAATGCATTTATTCTATACATATACAGGAAAACCAGCAAAATAATACAATTTCAAATAAAAATATTTATTTTAAACATTTTTGTTTGTTATTGTGATCAGTTCTAGTATTTATGTATTCTTAGACTGGACCTTCTAGAATGTAAAATTTTGCAGTGCTGTTAGAGCAGAAGTAGTTTTCATTGTGCATTCTTTTCCTACTGATTTACCTTGGTTAGTAACTCAGTTATTCTTTTGGGATTTTTGGCTTTAAAACTGGGAATGGCCATTCATTAATTCACAGCACATGGCCAACTGCTATTAAAAAAACCCCAGATCTGGGGAGTCCAGTGGCATATGGAGGTTGCCTGGAAATAAGAAACATTATTTCCAAAATATTTCCAAAAATTATTTCAAAAAATATTTCTCAAACTGCCTACCATTCTTTGAGCTCGTTTCATGAGAGTGGAGGGAGCTAAGGCTAAGGTCTTTCACCATCCTGCAGGTTCTTCTGTGTGTTGAGTAAGCATGCCCATGTGTCAAATTAATGGCAGGGAACAGAGCTTAAAGTTTCTCAGGAAGCAATAATAATTTTTGGATGTATTAAACACAGTACAACCAGCCTTACTTTGAGTACTGTGTGCAGTTCTGTGCCCCACGATTTAAGAAGGAGGTGAAGGTCCTTGAATGTGTGCAGAGGAAGGTAACACAGCTGGTGACAGGGCTGGAAGGCATGTCCTGTGAGGGGTGGCTAAGGACTTCGGGCTTGTCTAGTTTGGAGAAAAGGAGGCTTCATCACTCTACAATTTCCTGAGGAGGGGAAGCAGAGAGGGAGGTGCTGATCTCTTCTCTGTGGGATCCAGTGATAGGACACATGGGAATGCTTCAAAGCTGTGCCAAGGGGAGGTTCAGCCTGGACATTAGGAAGCATTTCTTTACTGAGAGGATGGTTGAACACTGGAACAGTCTTCCTAGAGAGGTGGTCAATGCCCCAAGCCTGTCAGTGTTTAAGAGGCATTTGGACAGTGACCTTAATAATGTGCTTTAGCTTTTGGTCAGCCCTGAGTGGTCAGGCAGTGGGACAAGATGATCGTTGTAGGTCCCTTCCAACTGAACTATCCTGTCCTATTCTATCCCATATAAAAAGTATGGTAGATTTTTGAAAATTCTACATAAAATCTCCTGATTGCAAATCTCTCCTAAAAGTATTTTTAATATTTGTAAATTGCTATTATGGCTTTCAATTATACTACTGGATTTTAAATTGTAAAATGAAGGCTATTGTGTTCTCAAATGCATGGTGATCAAGCATTATCTAATGGCTTTAGAGAACTCTGGTAATATATGAAGATATGCTGTAAGGTGTCAGACTACTTTTGTGAAGTCAGAAAACAGTCACTGAATTTGTATTCTCTGTAAGAACAATACAACCAAACTTTTCAGAAAGCATGTCATTAAGAGTTTTGGGTAGTCACCCAAAATTTACTTTGAGCATCCAAATAAGGAAACTCTATCTTTGAAAAGATTTCTAAATCAAGACCTGATTTTTCTCTGTTTTCCCTTTATTCATGAATTGAACGGACTTGTATTTGATCTCAAGTTGCCAGATTAGCTTCTGTTTCCCCTTTCCACAAAAGGGCGTTTGAATTTCACATTCAGATCTACCCAGTCTCCCCTTCCCCACCGTGCTTCATGGGATCTGGCACTAAATTGTAAAGTGTTATTAATTTCATTGCGACATTAAAACTTCTCTGCCGGAGACCTCAAACACACACACTACTATGGGGTAAGAAGTTAGCGCATGCTGGCAGATCCACAATAAATATCAATTTGAGTGCTCTTAGCCTGTGGCAAATGCAACTTAATTTAAGTTAGCATGAAAGAAGGCTAAGCAAACTCAATTTATTTTGCATTTGCCATGGGCTAAAAGAATTCACAGTGGACTGTTGCTGTAGATCAGCTGCTGTGTTTGTGAAAGCGATTCTTTTGTCAGTTAGATTGGTGTGAAATCAGGAAACAATCAGGATAGAAATCTGTAATTCAGGTATTCCATAATATCAGTGTCCTTTTAGTCTATTAAGTCATCCATGCCTCAGTGTGAAATGCTAGACCAAATGAATTTGATGTGAAGAAAAAGAGATTTGGAGAGGAGTTGTTTGGTGTGGACATTGTTTGCTTTTTAACTGGAGTCAGAATTTTCCCCAGAGCAGTTCTTACAATGCCAAGCAAACATAAGAAAAAGAAAACAAAAAGCAGAGACATCACTTTCAACTTTTCAAGTAAAATTATAGATTTATGAGTATAATGAATGGGATTGTGTAAAACATCCATTTTTTATTCCTGGAAGTCAATGCAAATATGCCAACAATGTCACTGTGAGCAAAGATGTGTCCCTGTTTGGTGTCTGTTTCTTGGCTCCTCTCAGCTTTGTTCAGTGCTGCATAGCCATTCATTTTAAATGTGTTCTTGAAATTGTAGCATTCCGGGAGTACAAAAAATAGGGCAGTTGTGTTTGCATGAGAGCAAGAAAAGCAACATTCTTAATAACAAACAGATACAATATTCTACAGAAAAAATTTACAATGTGAGGCAATGTAATTTTGTGAGGGGCAAAAGTAAAACAAGGGAAAGAAAAGGAGAATTTCTGGCCTCAGTGAAGCTAATGGCAAATTTTTAAGGGCTTCAGCAGTGCAAGAACATCTCCTTCAATTTTCACATAAAAATTGGTTTTTCCCAGAAGATTTTCTAGTGCAAGCATAGTGCAGGAGTCACTGTAGAGTGTTTGACAGCAGATGCCATTATGGGATGTCAGACTGTGATTTTGTAATGGTGCTTTTTACTCTTAACATCCAGTAATCAATACAGTCGTTACAGACTTTGAGCTGTGCATTATATAGGTGAGGAGTAGCATGACTTGGGCCATGTAACATGTCATGCTGGAAAAGCAGGGCTGTGACATGTTTCTTTGCTGACTGCCATGCAATTCTGCAGCCCATTCTGCTTCCTTTTGGCACGGGCTACCAGAACTACATCTCCTTTGGCATATCATGACACTGAAAAAATCTTTGTTTGTGTAGTGGACTCAGTGTTACCCTGTTCAGACTTCAAGCTGATCAAACCTGAGCCTTTTCTGCTCTAACACATGGAACAGCATTGTTAATCCAAAATTACAAGACATACTAGCATGCATAGGATATTGTCTCCAATTCATTTTTATGTGAGCAGATCTTCTGTCTGACCCAGAAAATAGAAACAAACACCTGCATTTCTTCAGAGGACAGGCAGAGGGACGCCACTGAGGGAGCTGCCTGCAAATAGTATACAGACACACTGATGATTTGAGAGGTGTCTTAAATTATGGCAAGTGTAGTCAATGTCATCTTGTTACAGTGAAACTAGGCTTGTGTTGCCTCTTAACCGTGGACTTGTGAACCTTGAGCTTTGGAGTTCATTGTTGGCTGAAGACTCTCCAGGCGCCTGAGATGTCTGAGTCGAATGTACAAGCCCTTCTGGAAGAGGAGAATAGGGAGAACGATCAGTTTGATATTGTGCTTAAAATATATCTGCTATTCCCAGAGGAATAATGTACTGTGTACATGTTGACTTTACTCCAGGCTTAAAAGAGAAAATATGAATACGATTTGAACCAAGGAGAAGGTGAAGTGGTTACAAAGTTGGAAAAATGTTGAAAAATTGACAAGAAATCTCTGAAGGGCTCTGATTTCCTTGTGTACTTCTGAGCAGTAACCTGGGTGAAGCCTTGGTTGAATATACAGAAGAAATTACTCAGCTAGCAATACCTTGGACATGGCAGGTTTCTAATGAGACTGGGATGTGTCCTGTGGGAACCTGGCTTTTAAATTCTACCCAGAAGGTATGTTGTTTGTTTTTAATACAAAGAAAGCAACAAAATGTGTGAGCAGATCTCAAAACTTCACTCTTTAACTTACAAGTCCCTGTACATTTTCATCTGTTTTTGAAACACTGTGAGGATGTTAGTAGGACCTCCCCAAACCTCTCACATCACTCTGCTTTGGTATTGAAGTTTCTTTGGGATGTCACTTCTCTGTTCAATTTTTTATCACAGCTGGATTTCAGTTGTAACTTCATAGATGTCAAAAGCTATGCTATCAAAATCTTTTGGCTTTGCAGCCTGTAACAAATCACGTATCAGAAATGGAGTCTGTTGGCCAACACTTTCAACTCTCTTTTGGCCTGTTGTCTACTCACAGAGACTATATATATTGAAACATAATAAAAGAAATTTCAGGAAACAGGACTCTTCAGCTAAACACACTCTTTATCTGCATGCTGATAGTTTTTAATCTCCTTCTTCTATTGTACTCACTGTGCAACTTTCTTTGTGATACTTAAACATGGAGCAAACTTTCAGATTAACTGATAATGTTCATCTGTAAGAACTGGCACATGCAACCCTTCAGTGTC
Organism: Egretta garzetta; assembly: GCF_000687185.1. Taxonomy (NCBI): domain Eukaryota; kingdom Metazoa; phylum Chordata; class Aves; order Pelecaniformes; family Ardeidae; genus Egretta; species Egretta garzetta. Next base: position 198,166 of record NW_009259966.1, on the reverse strand, counting down.
AGTTTTTGCTGCATGCATATCATATATAGAGCATTAGAAATGTAAGAAGGTTTTTAAATACTAAGAACAAAAAGCTAATACAGTTTGAGAGAGACAGAGAGATTAAGAAGGGGAGGGGGGGGCTGATAGGCAATTTACTGCTAGGGTGCCACCACACACTAATATGTGTGAATCGTGTTTGGATCAAGGCTGGCTCAACTTCAGCCAGCTCAGGGAGCGCACAAAGCTAGTTCAACCACCTGCATCTAAGCTTTGGATCTACAGCATGCTTTTAATCTCTCTTTCAGTTTCCTTGTCTCTATATACAGTGTTATTTCCATTAAAAAAAATCCAGAATATTTACTATGAAAGAGCAAAATGTTCATTGAAAAAGATTGTCTTATCCAAGAAAGAGAAGGTAGCTGCTAGGCTGTAGAGTACCAGTCATTTTTCTGTCTTTTTCTGCAGCTATTAAGTTCATCATTCAGTGTGTGCTAGCTTACAGCAGGATGTGGACAATACCCCCAAACTGGAACATCCGTAAATGAATGTTTAGGGCACTTTCTGTATACAAAGATTGTCCTCAAGCAAGAAGAAATTATGTCTGAGATACCTTACATCCCAATTTACTCTCGTAAATAAGCTATTTGTCATTTGAAGTGAAGGACTGGTTGTGAACATAATACTACAACAGGCTTGGGAGGTTGGGAATAGAGGGAAATGCCTTGCTACAATTAGATTAGAAGCCCAGAGAGTGGGAAAAATGAAGTAAACTTCCCCATTTAAAATTTTCTATTGGAAACCAGGAGGCTGGTCTCACTTACTACAGGTCGGTTTTTTGCAAATTCCTCCTTATTTGCCTAAATCCTTTCACACAGGTTTTAAAGGGCTCATGATGGAAATTTAGACATACAATTTGAAGTTAAGTTTGAAGACAGTCTAGCTACTAGTTAATAATGATGATGAAGTTCTTCAGTGGCTGAACAGTGGGAGGAGGACTAAATATTTTGTATTCCACATATATTTCTTCTGGTACAGTTTGGTAAGTCACTGACAAAACCAGAATCCCAAAAAGGATGATATTCAAGCCTGATCTTATCAGGCTTTTTTCTGGTATACCCGATTAGGACAAATATGTAAAGTGCAGTTGTTGGCCTCTAATTACATCCTTAGTTGGTTTGAGCAGCAAAAGTGAGATGCAGTAGTACATGGATAGCCTAATGCTGCCCTAGAAAGAAAACCTGGAAATTTTAGAGTAAATGAGAAATAGCTGATTAGCTTTAAACTACGCTGCAGAGAAGCCTCAATTCTATGAAAAAAATAAAATGGCAAAGCTGTTAATAAGCTTATGGCTTCAGAAACACTACATATGTGATTAACACAAATTAGTGGTATCTAGTGGCAGACAATAGAAAGTCCCTCACTACCATTACAAATTTTGTATACCAAATAAATTCCTAACCATAGCAAAATCTTCTCTGCTTTGCATAAATGAGAGGGAAAAGGCAGCCAGAGCTGAAATGACCAATTCAAACACAAAAAGTAAAGCCAGTCATCATAACCCCTTCTCAGTACGAGTCAGAGGTGATAGCTGGAGTTTCCAGTTCATGACAGAGTATAGGTAGTATAAACCACATTTCTGCAAGCGTCACCATACCATTTACTTAAAATCAGTTTTTTATGGTGTGTGGGGGCGTAAGCAGATAAGTTTCATACTTTTCCAATTCCTTCACATTCTCCATTTTCATCGTATTATTTTCACACATTACCACTTTTGGGAACAACCATAGAACGAAAAGCAAAGTTCAGTCACACGTATAGGTTTTCATATATGTCTGAAGTTATCTCAGCAGTAAACGCACAACTTTTCACTTCTTTGAAGATGCTTTATGCAAGGCACATTTTCACAGCTCTGCTGGTTAGCATAACTTTCCTCAGTGACCCATATCAATGTTGAAGTAGAGTTTTAAATTTGTGTTAATATGATTCTTATTCAGCTCATACCTAGAGAGAAGATGAGGAAGGGAGGAAAAGGGGAAAGGCCAGACTCTTCCCTAGTGAAGGATCCCTGCAGAAGTTTCCTGTGTTGCTGTCAGTATTTAGGCAGATGTGAAGAAGATCTCAGATCCTTTTTACTTCCAAACTTCTTTCTGAACTTTTCCCAGAAGTTCTTCCTGAACTTTGTCATTGCCAAACAGGACAGTCACGTCTGGTTTGTGTTGTAATTCAAGAGAGCAGTTAATTATGTTATTTCTCTTAATAACTGTAATGTTTTTTTTTCTGCTGAGAGAAGAACTGAAGGCAATATTTCTTTGTGTTAAGCAGGCACAGTACAACTACAGATTTCAAACTCTTATCACTTGAATAGCTAGATATGTTAATTGTAGAAACAGGAAATGTAGCCAAAGAAGTTGAAAATAAAACATTTATTAATTTTCTACAGCGATAAAACATTTCTTTTTTCTGATTGAGCAATGCCAGCCTTGACTGTTTAGGCCATGTCCAACCTGGCTTATCCAAGAGCACCTCATTTTTTATGAAAAGGAAACAGCCACAGCTCACTGTATATCACCAGTCTGAACAACTGGGGATTCAGGTGCCAGGATACATAGTGGAGTATATTTACTGACCTAAAATGCAGCCTCAGAGCACAGATTAAGACTTCAGAGTAAAATAAAATAAATTTTGACATTCCTTCCTTCGGAAGTCCACCTTAATTAGAGACTAATTTTGCTCCTCTTTTCTATGTAAATTTTCACATTTATTCATCTTAGATTTTTATTCATACTGTTACCAGTTACATAAAAATAGATCTGAGTAGCTGATAATTACAAATTAATTAATGATCATTCCTATGATAAATAGATGTAATTCTAATAAGCTACCTAGTGTGTCAGGTACTTACTGGATAGGTATGTACACCGAACTGTACGCATTAAAATGGTGTACTGTATAGTATTGCTGAGAAAACCTCTCCCTGAAAAAGCCTTTAAGTCATGCTCTGATATCTTCATGTTAACTAACTGAAGTCAGACATAACTATTATCCTGATGCTGACTTCATATTATAACATTTAAATAATAATAAAAGTTGTCCACCTGTCTTTAAACGTATGGAAAGCTGTGTGTCTCCAGACTGAGAAATACAGTGATCAGAGTGTCAGAAGAACAATACCCTTGCTTTCTTTAAAAGAGAAGGTAACATTTGAATTCAATTCACAACACCTTCACACAACAAATTAAAAACAAAAAGAAACTGTGAAGTGTTCATGTGTGTAAACACATGACTGTCAGAAAAACAGCCAAGTTACAAAACGAATAGGTATACATGTGGAAATTAAATATCAATAGCATTAATATTTTGCAAATGTAAATATATTATGAATTGTATATATCTGTATTCAGACTTTTCAGACATTCAAATGCTGCTTCATGAAACAAAGTCTGTACTTGTATGCATGTGTGGTGGGCTTAGGAAAGTAAAAATCCAAACCACAGCTATCTCACCACGTGCCATATTGCTTATACTGCTATCGGTTGCTGTACTACTTTTATTTTTTGTGGCTTGTGCATGTGGTCAATGAGGATCTAACTGAGCTTAGTATTCTATAGAAACTTGCACTTAAGACAAAAGTTCATTTGGATCCTTATTTAATTATCTGGTATTTTAGGTTTGGAGGGTAAGGGAGATAGCATGTGACAGCAGCCATGCCCAAAAACTTCACCAAAAGGAAAAGCTCTGTAATGCCTGAGAGAGCTTGAGGTGCTGAGTGACTTCATCACCCCAGAGAAGTGGTAAGGTAGGTAAAACTCATCAGCTGAAAATGCCTTGTCCTCAGGTCTCCCACACTAATTTTTTCATTTAGTTGCTGATACTTGACCAAGCCATGTTTTAATTTAAATAGCTTATGTGAAAAAATATTTTCTTTTTTTAGAGCAGAGATTTCGCTCATAGTATCAAGTAAATTAACATGTAGTTCCTGTCAATGGCATTTCTCTTCTCTCTGTCTCTTTTGGCTTAGATGTCTAGATCATACTGACTCATAATTTCTCATGTTTTGTGAAACGTAAGAGAGCTTTATAGCTAATTAATTGCTACAATTCTGGTAGCCTGAGAAAATAGTTCTTTTAAACCTAGTTTAATGTACATGGCTCTGTATACATAACCATACATATACATACAAGTACGAATACATATAAGTGTGTAGGTGGATGTATATTCATTTTTCATGACTATACTTACGTACTTTTTACATTAATATGTCACTATGTTAAAATTATTTGTTCTTATAATGCCCTTGAGAAGCAGGGAAATAGGAAAGCCCTAATCTCAGTTTTAAAATATGGTAAAAAGAGTTGATTGTGAGGGAGAAAATATCCTTAGGTTATCTCAGCAGTCAATGGAAAGGAGACTCTTTAAGGTCTGTCTTAAGGTACACAAAGGGTACCCTGCTCAGACATGGGCCTGGAGGGCCATTCTCCTGACAACAGGGAGCCTTAATTGTCTTAGGTGTGTTTAACTGTGGTGAACACTTCCTAAGGGTGCTTGCACAGAGGAAAGGCTATACGTAAAGAAGCATTTTTTGATCTGGTTTTCAAGTAAGGGTTGCAGTCATTGGACCATCTGTAGCTGTAATAGCTAAATAACCATAATGAAATATCATAGCTAATGGCTGTCAGGTCAAATAACCAGAACTGGTCATATCAAATAGCATTAGCCTAATCTCCATTACTGCTGCCTGTTGTTGCTGCAGTTTATTGTGGCAGAGTTAGCAAATAGCTTTTTTTGGCTGCAGGCACTGGTTGCTGGTCGTCTGCACATAAGGTAGATGTAGCTTTTGCAGGTAGAGGCTTTAAAATTGAGCCATTGCTTGACTCTTTGGCCAGCTCACCGCAGGCCTGCTATCTTGCTAAAAATCCAGTCCAGCTGAGTTTGGCCTTGGCTAAGTTTGAAAAGGTTTCTTTTGTCTTATGGAGCCTATTTTGAAGCCATGTGGAAACTGAAATCTTGTCTGGCTTTCTCGCAGAGGTGGTGACTTTGAACTGCTGCAGGCCCTGACAGCTGCAGAGGAGCCCCCAGCTCCTCCCTACCCTGCCCAGACACCCACACCTCGCAGGTGCCGATGGAAACCCTGCTCAGCCACCTCCAGCCGTGCTTGTCCCCTGCCATGCTGCCTTCCCCTGCTGCCTGTGACCCCTCAGCTCTGCTCATCTGCTCCATGCCCTCCTTCCTTTTCTGGGAAGCTCTGGCCTTGCTGCCTAACACTTAATCTTTCCCTGCAGGTAGAAAGAGTGAGGGACTTACTTGTTCAGGGAAGAATCATTCCTGAACTGATCCTTTCACTTTTTTATGGTTTTTTTTTGCTGTGGTCTGCTAAATACAGATATCTGTTCCCTTTAATTTTGGCCTTTCATTGTGAAAATAAAACTGTTGATTCTGCTCTGAATTTAGAAACCCAAACCACGGAACTTAGAAACAGAAAGTGAGGCAGCATCTGAGAGGTTAGCTTAATTTACCAAAAAATTGAAATATCCCCCTCTTCCATATCAGAAAAGTTTTTATAAGTTACACATTTAGTCTTTTCTCAGTTGCTCACATTCCAGTTGGCAAGTTTGCACATGAAATTAGATTTTATAGACCAAATACTGTAGTCAAGGATTGTGTTTGGTTTTTTTAAAATACTAAGCAGATGGTATTTATAAATTAAGAACTTCTTGAGGTATATTGGTACTTCTTATAAACAGGAAATGGGTTGGAATAGGAATATACTGGGATAAAATGTTCATACAGGGACCTCTTAACATTTACACTGGTCCATCTTAGTTCTCCCTTTGACTGCTGTAAGATAATTCATTGATAGAAAACAGTAGAAGAAATTTGGCACTTAGCAAGATCGCAGTGGAACATGGATTCACCTTGATGTGCATAGAAAGGCTCGCACAGCATGCTTGCATTTACCAGGTAAATCCATTCTACTTCTGGATATTGTCTTCCCTGTAGGGACCTGAAGTTCCCAAGCCATAAATTTTCCTTGACCAAGTGATCACATTAAAAGCCTGATTCTGGATGTGCCTCAGGGGTACCTCACCTTAGGTAATGCTGAACAGGTCCCCCATGACTTAGTTTTGTATTTAGGTGAGGTTTTCCCTCCAAATACCTTCCTAAGGGCCCCAGGAGAGGTAATGGTTGGCAAAGTCCATTTGCAACTGCAGAACTGAAATCCACAACAATCTCACAAGGCTCTAGAAGTCATAGACTGGTCTAAAGGTCCAATTCTGAAAATAGATCTTGGACTGAACGGCTCCATCCCCTTATTATTTCGGTGTGGTCCATTAGGACTACCTATTTGTTGTCAGATTAAGCGTTTAGTGATTTTTGAGTTAATCCTTAACCACAGCCAACTGGAAAAATGGAAATGTTCTGTTTGATTTGCAGTAGGTTTCTCACACAAGTCATGTCTGAAGGGACTGATGAAAGTGACGAGGAGATTCTTCTTATTTTGCTTACTAAATACAACACAAAGAATGCCGTACTAATCGGGAGACTGTAGCTTTCTTCAAGTTCATGGATTTTTTTGCTACCAGACTTTGATATCCTTTACAATCTCTAGGTAAGAAATCCTGGAGGAAAGGCAAGTTGTAGGTGAGTGCTCTAGAGCATGCTAAGAGCACTGCTAGCATTCTAGTCCTTGTTGTGAATCTATACCCTCATGATGGACCATATTCTTTGAGGCTTTGCTTTTTTTTTTTTTTTTTTTTTTTTTTTTTTTGCTGCTTTTTAACCCATTTTCTTCTTTTATTCTTCTGGTCTCAGGGCTACTGGCTCCCTTTTGCAGTGCAAGTGTATGACTTTACAAAGGAAGAGCTGTAAGGATTGTTCTGTCAGTGTTATCAAACTGATGTGGTGGTGAGCTCTGTGTTCCTCTGCCTAACCACACCAGCAACCTAATCCATGCCAGCTCTATTGGGTAACATTAGTTGATTTTGATAATCAAAGATGATTGAAGTCTCCCATTTGGTTGCCTCCAATCAGTCTTCCCAATGGCTAACAGGACCCCATGGGCCACAGGTGGCAAATGTGAAAGAGATCTGCAGGGATGTGGAGAGGTAAAGATGTGCCAGTATTGATCAGGCAGGGGAAATCCAGAGATATGAGGTCAGGCAGGCAGCAGGGACAGAGCTGTCGTCATCAACATTTCCCTAGGCATGGCTGCAGAATCTGTTCAACAAGAAAGAGCAGCTGCTGCCGCAGCAGGATCACTGGCCAAGCAGCACATTAAATCATTCCAGATATGCCAGTGATTACAGATGTATCTCCAGCAACTTGAGAGTCCCACAGCATTTAAGCTCATGTCTTTGCAAACTTTAGGACATCTAATACCATGTAATGTCAACAGACACTATTAGGATTTCTCCACTTCAAAACCAGTGATTGCTGAGTCTTTAAACTTTCTTGCTTTTCAGATGAGAATCCTTCCAGAGGCTTACCCATTTGCCTCTGAAAAACAGGGCTTCTGCGGACAGGGCATGCTGCTGCATTTCTATGGTGGAAGGAAATTAATTTATTATGGAGGATTTAATGTCGTCAGGTACAGATAGAAGCACGCTGTGAGAATCATGTGTGATCACAGTCTAGACCACATATGAAAGTTTTAGAGAAAAACTTGATTCTTTAAAAGACTCCAGAACTTAGGAATATATGTACTTTTATAAAAAAGAAAAACAGTTGTGAAATGCTGCCTTTAATGGCTCAGTTGTCTAGCCTGCTTAAAATACTTCATGCCATAACATGTCAGTCACTTCTCCTTAAAATTTTTTTGAATGGCCTTTGAATTATTTTTGAATAGTGCAACTCAATAATTCAAGATATGCATTAATCAACTTGATATACTGCAGAAATGGAAGCTGATTTTAAATGGATAAACTTTTGGATTGGGACTAGACTGTTTAATTGAAGGCAGCTTTCAGTAACAATTATATTTGTTGCAAATCTTTGTTCCTAATGGTGATAGAGTCAGATATGGGACCAAAATTTGTAAGTGGCCAAGTAATTCAGGAAACTTAAATCCCATGTGGAGATATGATATATATCATTATGTATAATGTTGCTCTTGGGTTCCAGTGTTGAGAATAAAGATCCAATCTGCAAACGATTTCTATACCCCTGGGTAGGAATGATTAAGAGATGATGCGTATACCATTCATTTTGGCTGCAGTCTAACTTTTCCTGCAGAAATTGTACACTTTAAACACAATCAGCTAGTCTGTTACCTCTGAAGAAGCAAAATCAATATTGAAATACTATAAATTAATAAATATGTGGACAGTGGGAAGATAAGTGTTCATAACTAAAATATTTTCATAGCCTTATTCATTCAATGTAGTTGAAAACAGAAGCACTCCTGTTTCTGCACAGCCTGTAGGGTTTTACACAGGCAGCAGGAACCAGATTTCATTTCATTCTTGATATATTTTAAAAAAGAAATGTTTCTACAGTCTCTACTATTTTCTTAACAGTCTACTCAGCAGAAATTATTCTTGCTGATGCTGCATGCCATTTTAATGTTTTATGGAGTCACTGAACTTAATCTGAAATTCATTTCCACAATTATTTATATGTACTTTCATTTTTTGCAGAACACAAACTGCTGGTCCTACCAACCTGATCTATACTTTCTTTTTCCTGCTGCAAAATGAGAGGAAATCACTCACAGATACTTTGATTTTATATGTCATACTGCTGGACATAAAAAAAAAATAATCATTAAAAACTATTTGAAACTGAAAAGTCAGCACATACTAGAGCCAACACAGATATCTATCTCACTAGCACATCTATAGAAAATATTCATCAAAACTTAGAATGTCTATCAGAGTCTAATCACTCAAGTATTTATCTCTCTGTCTAGATTTACTTCAGTGAACACCTGTTTTACAGCAAGGCTACCTGTGTTAGAGAAACTGTATAGTGGTACAGTGCTTGCAGAATTTGGACATGCTTACATGGTTAACAAAACCATTATCTTCCAGTGCTTCAACAGGCCATACATCATTGTCCCAGACTATTTCATCTTGTCATCTTCATCTCCCTTCAACTGTAAACTGTAAACTGAAAATCTTCCTTCCTCAGGAAAGACCAGAAATTCCCCATTGGATACTGAAGAATCCACTATATTTCATTAGGAAAATACTACAAAAGTTGTTTCTTCACCATTAGTTGCGTATTGAAAAGCTGGATACAAAGCTACAATTGCAGCTTAGAGAAAAGTGCTGCTGCTGCAACAACTGTTTCTCAGGTCATTGCTCCTGCCCAAAGAAAAATACTATAAGCTAGTTCAAGAAAGGGCTTTCAGGCCTAAAATAGTGCTAAAGATTTGGACTTGGACACCTAAACTCTTACACCAGCTGCTGTCTTTAATTCAGAAGTGATGAATATAAAATAGAGGAGCTGTTTTAGCAAAGGAGACCAAACTTGGTACTTTTCCTTGGACAAGAGAACTTCCACCTCCAAATTAGAGTCTCTCCCAGATTCTGGCTGGTTCTGGACTTTTCTGCTATGCTTTAGCAAAGATAAAGAGTTCTTCCACCTGTGGATTTAGCTTACAATCAGTTACCTCTGGGGAAATAAGACCGATAAGTATGAATCTTCTTTTCAGCTTTCAGTCAGAAGGATGACTGCTCTGTCGCAAAGTAAAAACACATCAGCCAAATTAAAAACAAAGCTTACTGCTGATCAGTCTTTAAATGAGAGGGCTTCTCTGTTGTGGATCTCAAATGAATGAAATTGTCTCTACTTTTCCTATCAAAACCTTTGAAGGTTTTGGTGGGTTTTTTTAAGGCTCTCCAGAAGCCTTTAAATCAGACCAGTTCAAATCTGACCACACATGAAATATGGACTTCATAGAACATGAGTATTACAATAAAGGAAAGCTTGGGCTTCAGTTTAAGAGATAAAAAGTCAGTGTGAATAAGTGCAGATAAGTTATGATAAGTAGAAGGAAATTTAACTTTTAATTTGGAACAAATTTTGATGTTTTAATGAGAGTACACTTGCTAGAAAGATGTTTTGTGGTGGCAAATCTCATGGCTTTATGAATGGTTTCCAAATACTTTCTGAGAATAGTATTAAGCATTGAAGGAAACTTAAAGAAATGTCAGTATGCACATCAGTGAAAGGTCTCAGTGTCGGCAGGACTAGTTTAGCAGGTCAGGATCTATAGAATCAGTGCAGAAAATATCTTTCCTTTTTATGGGGCCACTCAGCTGTATAAGGTTTATTTCAGTTGACAGCATTTTCAGTCTACCAGCAAACAAGTAAATGACACCTACAAAATCAAAATTATAGTAATCAAAGATTCCAGTTACACTAGAATGGGCTGCTACTGTCAGATTGTCCACAAATAAATAAAATGGCATCTAGTACAAATTTAATAATGGAAAAGAACTCTTCTGCGCTTCTTTGCCTCTGGTCCTGGTCCTGTCACTGGGCACCACTGAAAAGAGCCTGGCTCCATCCTCTTTGCATCCTCCCTTCAGGTACCTACATACATTGATAAGATCCCCCCTGAACCTTGTCTTCTCTAGGCTGAACACTCCCAACTCTCTCAGCCTTTCCTCATAGGAGGGATGCTGCAGTCCCTTCATCTTCTTAGTGGCCCTTAGCTGGATTCTCTCCAGTATGTCTGTGTCTTTGTACTGGTGAGCCCAGGACTGGACCCAGCGCTGCAGGTGTGGCCTCGCTAGTGCTGAACAGAGGGGAAGGATCACCTCCCTCCACCTGCTGGCAACACCCCTCCTAACACAGCCCAGGATGCCATTGGCCTTCTTTACTGCACTATATAGGTATAGCCTACACTTGTAACTTGCTAGGGTCTTAATGTTGTTTTTAATGAGTTCCTTCAATAAAGAAAAAATAATATAAAGAATTTATTTATTTGTTTTTCAGGTCTTTATTTTTCAGAAAGTAGGATGAGAAAAAGCAAATGTAAAATCCTTCTTTTTCTTCAACAAGCAAGGGCTTCCTAGGAAGGGATAAGATACTTAAGAAGGGGTGTGTGTATGTGTGTGTGTGTGTACTGTACTAGTTTTAAAGTACAAAATGAGAAACTGTTTTGAGGAAAAAGAAGAAATTTATTCCAAGTTAAACTTCTAGCATCCTGTGAACAAATTTAACAGAAAAAAACTAAACTGTTGATATCTCTTTGAATTTCATAGGGTTTAGGCCAGTTCTGTTGCTAACTTTTGAGTGTCTGATTCTGCAAATAATAGTGCCTTAATTCTAGATTCATTGTAGTGCTTACAGACTTGGGATGAGATTGGTTTTACTGTAGATTATTAGACACATATAGTAACCATATTTTTTTAATTCCATTTGCCCATTGAATTATTTTTTCTCAAACTAAAGCCCAGACCTCAAAAATTTTCCTATCCTAGAAGTGGCAGCACTATGATAAATAATTCTTCAGGAACTAAATTGTGGAAACTGGTTGAACCATGGTACCCTACTCAGCATTAAAGTACCTTAACCAAGATGTAAAATACAAATCTTACTCATATTTTGTGACAACAGGTTACTTAGTGCATTTGACAGAAATTGGGGGAATGAGTCAGGGGGAGGGTGTGGTGGAGAGGAGGAAACATCCATATTGCTGGCCAGATTGACAGGAAACAATGAATGTGGGAGAAACAAATCACTGTAAATATGAAGTAGGAGTCCCACTTAATTTATGCAAGGCACTGGCGGCTGAGCAACCAGCTTGCCTTGCAAATGCCAATAAGCATTTTGAAGACCTAAGCTGACTTTACAAAACTGAATTTGCATGATACAGTAATTTAGTCCACTTACGTTCTGCAAAACCAGGTGAAGTGCTAACCAGGTCATTAACCTTTACAGATACTTTCTACTTAGCTGACCCTTTCTGATTTTGTTTGTGACTTTACCTCTTCACATTTGATCTCTGACACTTCAGTGAAAGACACATGAAGCACATCTCATGCAGAGTAAGACCTGTGCCCTGGCTAGTGAGTTACTTAGGCTTTTAAACACTAAATAAAAAACACTCTGAAAATATTTGCCCTCAGTGTGGTTACACACCTGAATAATCCTGAATTTGGCCAGGCTGAGATAAAATTACTTAAGAGTGCAAGGTTTAAAATCTTGTGGATTTAGCTGTGTTAGGGCCATAGTTAAAAAAAATGCATACGTTGTTATTCCATCCCTGGAAAATGAACTACTTTGGAGCTGTAACCATCTCAGTAATAGAAGTGTCTGATTATGTAGGCAGCAGGTCAATGGTGGTGATTCTGCACCTGTGCTCCATTCTTGTCAAACCCCACCCACAGTATTCCATCCGGTTCTGGGGTCCCCAGCACGAGACAGACATGGACCTGTTAGAGCAGGTCCAGAGGAGGGCCACAAAAATAGTCAGAGGGCTGGAACACCTCTCCTGTAAAGACAGGCTGAGAGAGATGGGGTTGCTTAGCCTGGAGAAGAGAAGGTTTTGGTGAGACCTTACTGTGGTCCTTATATATATATGAAGGGGGCTTATAAGGGAGATGGACAGAGACATTTTGCCAAGGCCTGCAGTGAAAGGACAAGGGGCAACAGTTTTAAACTGAAAGAGGGTGGATTTAGATTGTACATAAGGAAGAAATTTCTTACAATGAGGGTGATGAGGCACTGGAGCAGGTTGTCCAGCAGAGCTGGGGATGCCCCATCATTGGAAGTTTTCAGGGTCAGGTTGGATGGGGCTCTGAGCAACCTGGTCTAGTGAAAGATGTCCCTGCCCATGGTAGAGGGGTTGGACTATAGGGTTTTACAGGTCCCTTCAAACCCAAACCATTCTGTGGTTCTGTGATTATACCTGTTAGGGTCACCTGAGCTCCTGCTTGTGCCCCTGGTAAGGCAGGCTGCTCTCCCTGCTTTCTGACCATAATTAAGCCCCTTGAACAAGTGCTGTTACCTTCACTTACTAAGCAGTAATAAAGAACTGCTTAAAACAATGAGAAAAATCTTTCATGGCAATAGGAAGAAGCAGGAGTAAAAAAGAAGTTGTGTTTTGCAAAAGCTTTGTCTTTTTTTTTTTTTCTTTTCTCTGATTACTAGATTGCTATTTAGATTAGCAACTAATTCTGGCTTATCTCACGTTATGGTGTGACTGACCAATAAACCCCTGCCACGGAAGAAGTCTCAGAGGAGCTGGGCAAGGGTGGTGCAGGGTGTGAGCTGTTGCAAAGCGGCTGACTGTGTCTCCATGCAAAGGGGAAGGACAGGGGATGGCCTTTGCTCTGTTGGCTGAGCGGGTCAACTGGTGGCTGTAAATGTTTCTCCCTGAGTTCATTAGAAGGATGTGTATGTCCCCCCAGGTCAGCCAGGCCAGCATGGAGGCAGCGTATTCATGGCTCAGCCCAACATAGAGTATGAAAACTGGCCAACTAACAAAAGAATTTGGAAGAGAGCATCAGGCTTAAGCTGGCTTCAACTCACATATATCTTCCCAGTGTCATTGTTGTAGAGACCGGTATGCAGATTGCATTGGCATGGTGTAACATCAAATATCTTCAAATATATATATTCGATATTAAGTATTACACCCTCAGTGTGCAGACTGTCTAAAAGAAGCTGGTCAGAGATACTGGACCCTGGCACATGGTTAACATGCAAAATTTCAGCAATGCAAGGACTCTTTTCCTGGTTCACTGAAAGTAGAGATATGTAGATTGATTTACTTATTAAATAGATTAGATTTTCTGTGCAAAAACTCATGCAAACTTAATCCTCTCATTTTCTAAAATCCATTGAGAATAGCTCTTTCTGTAACATTATTGGAATATTGTAAAGTCACATGGAGACTGCTTGCATAGAGATCACTTACTATAGATCCGAGCTGAAAATTTTGCCAATGATTTTGAGACTTGCTAACTTCAGTATATTTTTGTAGTTTAATATGCAAAATTATTTTTGAGACAATGCTGTATCTAGTGAGAAGTGAGACATTTGTACTTTATGTAGACCAACAGTGTGTTGAATGGGTAAGAGGATGAAAGAATTTGATTAAGATGTACCACTTTAATTAGCAAAATGTCCCCAAGAACAGGAATAGAGCTGTTTTAAAATCCCCTTCTGATTTACAGTCTGAGGGGGATCGATAATATCTTCTAACAGAAGGTATAGATTGCTCTAGAAAGTGTCTCTAACACTGCCCGTTGTTTGTATATTGTCAGTACCAGTGAATGACCGCTGGCTATTTTAGCATGTGTCTGCATATAGTTTTCTCACAGAATTAGTGAAGAAAGGTGAACATCATTGTTCCTGACAGATCTGAACTCTTTTCTTTGCCACCATGCTCTTCTGCAGTGGCAGTCTGCAGTAGTATGTGAGTATTTAATCTTTGGGCATTAAGATCCAAGAACAATTAGTTAATAAGCATAAATGATTACAGTTATTACTTTAGTCCATAAACTGTTAGCAACTGGGATGAGTGCCAAGGCTGTGGATTTGCAGTGCTGACACATTTCAGGATTGTAATGCTTTCAGTGTTAGAGGCAATGCATTGTCTGCACAATCCTTATTGGTGTTTTTGGTTCCATTGCAAAATCTTTTTTAACAATAGAGAGGAGGCTGTAGCTTGAATATTCCCTGTGCAGAATCCTCCATGGACTACTGACTGTAGGAAGGGAAATTAACCTTGCTAAACTAAATTAGTCTTTATGAACACAGCCTTTCCTTCCTTCATCCTTCATCAGATCACAGCCATAGCTTACATGCAACCGAAACTGAATACTCAAGTGAATGCAAAATATTATTTTTCCTTCCAAAAGTGACGGATGCTTACCAAGGTACCGCACTCTGTTTTCAGTGGGGTTGTAAGAGTAACTGGCCCCTTAAGGGCCATGATCTGAAATGTTGCAGTCCCTTTAAGACTATGTTTTTAGTTAAGAGTACCTGAGAGTCCTGGTCAAAGTATATTAGCAACTTGATTAAATTCCCCTCAGACAATGCCCTTAACTGCTTCTGTTGGTTTACTGTATTAAAGGCTCATCAGAGTTATGGCTTCTGACTTAGTATTAATCACCACTGGAGAGCACCACCGGGGTACGTTCATGAAGCCAGCACATTTCTGCCACCGTGTTTTATGAAGAAGGTCAGTATTACCTTTATTGCGTTGGCATTTGTAGGACAGCAATTCTACCCTAAGATTTTTGAATTGCCAAGGACATGACATTACTAACTTGATATGCGGTGACTGTCTCAAGCTTCCCTGCAGGCCTTCTCATTTTAAGACATCTACATGCCTTTAAGGCACCTACGTGTGGTATAGGCACAGTAGTAGTTTCACAGATCTGTTAGACTGTTAAAAGAGTGACATCATGATTAACTATATAAATTTTATTTTTTACTTTCATTAATATTTAAATTGGTAGAGTCATATCCACTGATACAGCAGTAAACAAAAAAGTGGGTACACTTAACCTGCTTGATATTCACACTGGTGAAAAACCTGATATCGCCCAGATTGGACATGCATAAATTCTATTTACTTATATTTAGCCTGGGTGATCCTCTAGCTGCAGCAATATAAAGAGAATGTGAAAGCAGACCCATGGATTACAATTATAAATGAAATAGGTGTGCATAACATAAACACACTTGACTGTATATCCCTGATTAAATAGTAGATGTGCTTCTACTTTTTAGAAAAGACGTATTTGTTTTTGAAAATAGATAATTATTTGCTATTCCTGTTTTAGAGTATAAATGTATCTATATTTATTAAAAATGTTTTGTAGATATAAGCCTTCAGAAAAGAGGTATGGTAAACAAGTTTATAGTTACTGGATCACTTGGGAAATGGTTTAGTCTTACATTTTGAGTGCTTATTTACGGTGAAAAACAAAGCTTTTTTACCTAAATTTTCCATACCTTCATTTGTTGTTTATCTATATGCAGTCATATAATTGTATTTAATGATTAATCATATGATATAAGCCAAAGTGATTTTTTTTAATGAGCAGTAGCACTGTTACATGTTGGTTTATGCTTTAGGGTGGTAGGTCATTTTTTATTTATTATTTGCTTTCATAATAAAGGGTTCAGAAGAGATGTTTATCAGGACAATTAGTGACCCTAGGGTTCTTTTGGCTAGGAAAGCAAGCCAAAACAAAATTATAACATCCCAGCATGCCTTCGATCAGCTGCAGCACTCTCTCTGTGGGCTCAGAGAACATGCTTCTTTGCCAGGAACATCTGGCTTTTGAAAAGCTGATAATAAGTTTGGGACTCCTGTAACAAAACCAGAAAAGAATTACAAACCCAGGAGTAACTTATGTAGTTTTTTCAAAGTGGAAACCGTTCCATTTTCCTTAGGGATGAAGGTCAGAATGGGAAGGACTTGCCAGTAAAACTGGCTTAAACAAATTATTCAGTAGATACACAGTGCTGCAGCTCAGAGAAAACTTCGTTCCACATGCTTGTCCATTAACTTACTCAATAACATTAGCAAAGGTACAGAAATCCTGGTAAATACAGGTAGAAGTAGTTCTACAAACACCAGAAGTTTTGATTTTAACCTCGATTTACTAAATATGTTGACACCTATACAGTATAATGATGAAGCAATGAGAGAGATTTTTTAAAACATTATCATTCCAAAAGGATCATATGCTGTTCTGTAAGTGGAACAATTAAATAAGAAAAACATTCATGACAAAAAGAAACTCTCTTTTTTAATTCTCTAAGGATTGACTCAACTAGCAGTTTAAGTACATGACTAATTTTGAAGGTATGATTAGTTTCATAGAGGGTTTATTCATATGGTTTAAGTTCTACATGTAATAAAGTAATTTGCTGAATCAGGGTCAATGTCCTGTGCATACAAGAATATCCATACTGTTCCATCTATAATGCAACCATTGTTACCTGCATGTTATAGGTAAGAGGTCTTTTAAATTATTCCACAGTGCATTATGTCACCACCAGCATCTAATACATGGGTTTTGTTCTTTCAAGTAACTTACATTTTTAGACCATTATCAAGTGCAGAAGTAGCTAGTACTAGAAGTAGTACTAAAAGCATTATCAAGTCCTCGGTACAAGGGAAAACTCTGATCATTTCTCTGTGGGTATATAGGTTTGTCCTTGGTAGAAGCTGTATCCTTTTACCAGGTACCATGTAGTTATTTGGATAGCAGTAGGAAGCCTGGCTGGAGTCAGGTCTTGTGCCCAGCAGGAAAGCTATGATTTTGCTCGTCAGCCCCAGAAGGCTGTCAGGTAGGCAGTGACAGTCCTGGGGGTAGGAGGGGCATGCAGCGAGAAGATGACTGAGGCAAGTATGATTAAATGCCTCAGGATTTATACGATGGGACTCCAGCTCTTGCTTGTGTGGGGGTAAAACCTTAAAGACCTCAGTGAAATTTACAGTCAAAGAACTGTTGTAAATTAGCTGTAGCTTGTGAATGTGGATCTGAATTTTGTTCGTTGTGTATGTACTGTATAAGCATGTTTATCTGAAACGTATTAGCTGTTAGCTGTTTGCAGACATTAGGTGCACCTTGCATTTAGGAGAATGTTTAAGTCTGTTATTTTTTTCACCAAGTGATAAATGCAGCCTGTGCTAAGAGGATTTATTTAGTGTCCAGAGATAATTTCCTTGTTTCTTTGCTTACCCTCTTTTCCCAACTGCACAACAGAACTCCTTGGGATTTTTTCTCCACAGAATCAAAGAATGAAAGGCAGTAAGATGCCTCCTTTTCGGAGATCTGTATACTCTTCATTTACATAATAGTGAACTATGGTTTGTGGCATTACAGTAGAAAAAGACCTTATAAAATATTTACATTTTGAGAGATTTGAAGAATTACAAACGAACCTCTAATTAACTCTCATAAGAAATATATTCTGTGATGAGCATAACACCAAGTTCCTTAAAGTTACATTCCCAATATAATTGTTACCATTCACCATTTTCATCCCATTATCTTTTTTCTGTTTTTCATTTCTACTTTGATCATTCATCTTGACAAAGTCTCAGTTCAGCATAGCACTGACATACGTGTTTAACTTTTAAGCATCGGATTATCTCATTAGCCAGTTGTACTTCAACTCATGCTAACAGCCCCTGGTTCAGGAATATACATAAATACGCAATGTTTTCCTAGTCATGATGGAATGAATGACTCAGGGTCCTTAACGTAACCCTTTTACTAGGCCTTGCTAAGGAACCTAACCATGTCTGATGTTTGAAGTACTGACCTGGGCCATCAGAAGCCCATGGAAAAATAGAATTCGTGACAGAAGTTGATAATATAATCCGTAATGCAGACTTAAAAAAAAACAACAAACAAACAGGGAAAATAAAACCAGAAAATATATAAAACATGGGGTGTTTCTCCAAGACAAGTTCTAAAAAAAATCTTAGAATTTTTTTCAGAGAGAATGTATCAGTCTGTAAAGTGATCTTTCTTAGGTGACGGTTTCATGACCTGCGGGCTGTAGTAGCAATGCTGACTCATGAAATTACACCCTCTCATTGGTTTTTCTCTAGCCAACAGTGGTTAACATAGTTGTTTGCAAAATCACAGATTAGACTGGATCAGTGTGCAGATTCCAACCTCAACCTTTTATTCTGATCAGATTTATTAGTTTGGCCAAAAGTGTTCTCAGCTTAGCTAAATGGCTGCCAGTTTGAGACGTGGAAACAGGAATGAGAAGGCAGGTAAAGGAAAGGCATTCATTATGCTGGAGTTACTGCAGAAGACAGCCTTGGTGGCAAAGCAAGGGGACACTTTTTTTGCTTTATTCTTTAAATGTAGGCTATGATGCCTCTCTTTGCTTCTCTCAACAAAAATGTGAAATGCACAGTGGAACTGGAAGGAAGACAAGGTGTTTAGGTGACCTGGTTTAGTGGTGGGATGGCAGGGTTAGGGTAATGGTTGGACTTGATCTTAAAGGTCTTTTCCAACCTAAACAATTCTATGATCGGTTGACAATGCCAGGAAACAAAATTAGCTGTTCGCTCATGGCTTTCTCAGTTGATTCTTTGGATCACAGCCTGTCATCACCAGTTTGTAATACCACCTGGCTCAGCAGTGACCATGGCTGATCATAATCATAAGGCCAGGAGAACCTAAGGGTGGCCACATGGGGTTAGCTGAGCCAGGTATGCCAAAGACTGCCCTGTCTCCAGCAATAGGCAATGGAGACAACAGAGTGTAAGAGGACCAGGGTGTTATGATACCTTCCATGGACACTCTTTAGCAGTTCAGAAACTTCCAGGAACAGCGATTCTTTTGTATTTTATAGCCCTAGGTGGATGGTTCTTTTACTATATTTGTAATTTTTTGCACAGATATTCTACACAGTACCAAGTCTCAAGACCATTCAGAAATGAATCTCAGGTGCAGCAGGTTAGAGCCTGCAAGCTTATTGCACACTGTGGCCTTGAAGTGTACCTGTGAAATTATTTTTATAATGAAATGAAGATCTTTTTAAGGTAACAGTACCTGTTTTAGTAATTGAAGGATTGTTTCCTATTTCATCTTAGCAGTACTTACCCATGCCTCTAAACAAATATTGGAATCTAAACTATGTAATAAAAATAGATGTAGTACATAATAATCATTCAGGAATAATATACAATAGAAAAATAATAAAAATAACTAGTGATATGTAATAGTAATATAAAATGGAATAAACAAACGTCAGGCTTTCTCCTGGCACTTGCACATCACTACTCAGGCTTCAGATTTTGAATTTCCAGAGAGGAAAAATTTATTCTTCCCAGCCTGTGCTAGTGGGAGGGAAGTCAGCTTTTGTGATTGTGGGAGCAAGTGACTGGTGATAGCATTGTCTGGAGCCAAGTATAAATTGAGTAGCTGCAGTGCAAGCTGCCACACAGAGTACCAGTCTGTGCTTGTGAACTATTTTGCTATATTACAGCCATTTAATGGCAATCAAGTGATCAGAACAGTATGTTATTTAATGCCCATACAGTGACACAATGGCTTTTTCTAATTAAGGCAATATTAGAGGAATGTTCTTTTAGTTAGTGGCAAAGGACAATCTTTATTGTGGGATATTCCTAGCTCCAAAAAATGCAATGGAAAAAATGATTCTACCTCTAAGCATACGAGCTTTTTCTTTCATTAGGCCCTTGGCAGTTTGGCTTTTTTGAGTTAAAGTGTCAGAGGTTTTCTGTGGGGATACTGGAGGGACCTCGGGGGCAGTGTAAGCAGAACAGCCTTTGGTGGCATCCCAGAGTCCAGGGACAGGGGAATCTACAACTAGAAGCACCACGCTGAGCGCACCTGGGAGGTCCCACACGCTCTTGGTAGCACCCTCAGTTTAGCAGATAATGCACAGGGCTCAAGCAGCCCTTGTTTCAGGAAAGGAAGCTTCTGTCTGACTCAGATTTACTGATATTTCTTAAGAAAAAATAGCACGTCCTCTGCAGCTGCAGTGTTGGAAATGGCAGATATCACAATGACAGAATTGGTAATCTGAGGTTACAGTGTGAACCATATACACTAATATGCTGAATGCCACAATATTGCTAATTTCCTTCATGAACCATTTTCTTCAGTGCCTATTCAGTTATGTGTTGCATCGCACAGCTGGGCTTTGTGGGTTAAGAAGCAGAAACCATACACACAATTTAGAATATGACTGCAGTTTCGCTGGCTGTCAGGTCCTCCTGAGGAATACTAAACCTTTGAATAGCTTTCCTATGCTGCCTTTTTCTATGTTACAAGGTTTGCATTAAAGAGACTATTACAGGAGGAGACATTTTAATCACAATATCAATACATTGTTCTTCTCTAGCTTTTCAGTTTCTTACTAGAATCAAGTACTTCTGTTAAAGAGAAGAAAGAAGAACATTGCAGCTTATTTCAGTCTCGAATTCATTTTCTATTCATGTATTATTAGACTATCATGGACGATTAGTGGGAACACAATAGGTGGCAAAATTAAATATAATTATATGTAAAAAAATATATAACAACTATATATAAGTATATATGCACATATATATATGAAAGTACTAGATTCCAAATTTAGATGGATAAAAGGAAAAAAGAGTTTTCTTTTTAAAGAAAAAAGTTCCACATCTTTTCTTGAGGGAGGGAGGTATTATTTGAGAGGAAGGGTTGATTAATCATGCTGGCGTATTTGAAACTGGTCATATTAATGATTCTTCCACACGTACTGTCTGTCATTTTGTTATACTTACAGAATGCCTCCTAATGCTTAAAATGTGTTAATGTCTGACTTAACCTCCTTCCTCCAAATCCTACGTTAAAATCGTATAGTGTTCTGTGTGTACAACATATCCACACAATTTTGTGTTAAGTCGTATTTTGTTTCGGGGGCTGGGGGGTGGGTTATTAATTTGCTTGTTTTCTATCATATGACAGTATTGCAAGGCTCCAGGTCCAGGAGGCGATCGGCCTCCAATTCCAGGAGGTTTTCAGGGAAATATTTTCTATTTGTGTTTACATATATTGAATCTGTTCTTTCTAAATCGTTTTGTCATCTGCATATTTCCTTCCATTGGCTTGCATGTATTTCTTCCTTTGTAATGACATACTTCATTGACAACAGAACCCAATGGGACATGTACAGCTAAATAGTAATTTTCAGATAGAGAATAGAAAACAAAC
The DNA here is from genome assembly GCF_000687185.1 of Egretta garzetta. Lineage (NCBI taxonomy): Eukaryota > Metazoa > Chordata > Aves > Pelecaniformes > Ardeidae > Egretta > Egretta garzetta. The sequence goes on along the minus strand of NW_009259966.1, from coordinate 176,531 downwards.
AGGAACTCACTAAAGCAAATCTTGATTCAGATATTGCTTGAACTACTTCTGAAATCAAAGGGGAAAAAGCATGTATTTAGGTCTTTCCTCTTCCTGTTAAATTACTTGAAAGTCCATCTGCAGGCTCAACACAGTCCTTGCTGGCAGATGAGCAAGCCATGTTCTGTTGAGTCAAAAATGCTACAATTTTTTTTGTGATTGTGTGTTTGTTTCTTTCTTAACGTATGGTGAAAAGGAACATTCTGAAAGAGGGTAATATGAAATACACAGAAAATGCTGCCGTGTGATTTATGAATGATTTGGTAAAACAGTAAGTTGCATGTGATGTGCTTGTTTTGTCTTCTCTCATATGGTATAAATCAGGAGCACTTTCACTGCAGTAAAAACAGCCCAGAAAAGCGAGGGCAAGTAACATGCAAATATGCTAGTAAGGTGATGAACCTACGCCAGCTGAGCATCTAATAAGTGCAGAAAAGCAAGTATGATTTTGTCCTGGTTTCACCTGAGATAGTGTTAATTTTCTTCCTAGTGGCTGGTTTTGGATTTAGGATGAGAAGAATGTTGATAGCACACTGATGTTTTAGTTGTTGCTGAGCTATGCTTACTCTAAGTCGAGGACTTTTCAGCTTCTCAAACTGCCCTGCAAGCAAGGAGGCTGGAGGTGCACAAGAAGCTGGGAGAGGATATAACCAGGACAGCTGACCCAACCTGGCCAAAAGGATATTCCATACCATATGATGTCACACAGAACAAAAAACTGGGGGGACTTGGCCGGGGAGCAGTGACCACTGCTCAGGAACTGGCTGGACATTGATCAATGTGTGGTGAGCAATTGCATTGTGCGTCACTTGTTTTGTATATTGTTTTATCATTATTTTCCATTCCTTTTCTGTCCTATTAAATTGCCTTTTTCTCAACCCACAGGTTTTACCTTTTTTCCAATTATCTTCCCCATTCCACTGTGGGGGAGTGAGCAAATGGCTGTGTGGTGTTTAGCTGCCTGCCAGGTTAAACCACAACAGATTTAAATGCAGAATAAAGAGTAGCAAGAAGAAAACAGTGTCATGATTGTACCATTCAAGGGAACTGCATACCTCACTGTGAGGGACCTTTTGAAGCCTGTTAACTTCTTCAGAGTTATGAATATTTGCAGCTCTATAGGGCTTGAATGACTATATGTGTTATTCATGGGCACCCTATTATTTCTGAACTTGTAGATGATAATATCACATAAACTTAATTTCTGCCATATTAAACCCCACTGTTTTACAGACATGCACACAGCCTAGAAGCGGTATTTTTCCTAGTGTTTCTTGAGCTGGCACAGAAATGAAAAATTTGTTAAACCAGATAACTGACTGAAAACTTATAATTGATACAGATATAGTTAATCAAATAGGTTTAGTAGCATGGGCTGTATTGTTCTGAAAAGTCTGTTGAACTGTAGCTTGAAATTAACTTGAAAAAGAAACATAGTTTCATATAGGGTTTCTTTCTAAAGCAAATGGTCTTACTTAAACCTCAAGATAAGAGAATTCCTATACTGAGAAATAGTCTATTGAAACAAATTTAGCAGTTTTGCAACAAGAAACAAGTAGTGAAGTTTTTCTGTCTGTATAATAACTATACACATAATACCACATGCTTCAGCCTTTTCTTCAGCCTTCTCTTATAGATCCTGGTAAAGAGTCCCTGAAAAAAAATAATTTCTTAAATAGCTTGGGCAAAATAGGCACACAGATTGTTTCTGTAGACTTGGAAACCACAGTTTAAAGTGTAGCTCCACCTTAGACATTCTAATTTCTTGTTGAACTGCCAGGTCTTTTCGTCTTAGCCTTTCCTCACCTTCCAGAGTTGATGTTGTAGACCTATTTTTGTTTTAAGTAGCATACACATTAATTATTGGGTTTTTTTCATAAACATTGCTAAACAAAGAAGCAGGCACACTGTGTCTATTCCACACATCCTTGCTATTTGTGTGTGCCATACCTGGTAAAGTCACCCATCATCATGTCTACATGTGCCAGTATAGTCACGAAAATTACCTTTTTTCATCAGCTGAAACCTGGACAAAACTTAAAGCTTTCCAGGGTAGGGAAACTGAACTGGTAACTCTGAGGAGCGTGTGATGCATCCACTTATTCAAGATGTGAACATCAGTATTTCACTTGAAAGCATTTTAGCAGGAGTAGTTGAAACACAACTGAACTAAGCCAATATTTATCTTTCCAGGTATCAGTAGGCTCTTAAGCCATTATCCCTGGCTCCAGTTTTAAAACTACTCAGGGTAGTCCTCAGATTTTGGCTTTGATTGCAGCATGACCTCTTTAAACTGACTGCGGTCTGTTTGTTACCCTGGCTGAAAATTTGACTTTCTACTCAGATGTCTGTTCAGAACAATTTATTCTTAACTGTCCATAAAAGTTAAATAAAATCCATGACCCTCACTTCTGCATTAATTTATCAGGTTGCTTTTGGATTTTCTTTCTTTTTTCCTAAGCTCGGCATGTTCTCACAATTAACACAACGCTGTCAAGAGAGAGTGGCAATAAAATATCCACTTGTCTCTAGATGGATGAAGTCCTCAGCACTGTATTTTCAGAGACAGAAAAGAAGAGATGGAAGTGGAAATACCATGGCAGAGACAACCCCTGCCCCGAACAGTGGCACAAAATCCCCGTGTCATGTGATATGATGGGAGGCCGTGCGCTGCCAGCTTCCACCTTGAACATCTGGGAAATCCTGCACATAATGACACGTAGAGGCATACCAGAACTGCTGCACCTGTAGAGGGAAAATAGCCAGCACGTACACAGTGAATCTGACACGTCCTGATCATAGGTTGACTCTAGAAATAATCTCCTGTGAAACTGAAAGGGCTCAAGGGGCTCCGGTGCATTACACACAGAGCTAGCTCCCCCCTGCACCAGGCGTGCGTGGCAAGACGGGAGCACTCTGGCACGTTTCTGTACACACACTAGACATTTAAACTCTGCCATCTGTTCAGGACGTAAGTGCTTTGAGCAGTCTGACAGGGTTTCTGAACATCTGGAAATTTTGGACTAAAGGGCTAAAGCGAATGATGTTATTAGCTAAGAACTATAGGACCCTTAGTCTTTGCCTTGATCTGCAAAATTCTGTGCCTCCACACAGGCTCAAAATGCTCCATTCATAAATGATTCCTGAAGTATGAGATAATTTTTTTTTCTTGTAAATGAATAGAATGAGGGGGTTTTTGACAGCTTACAAGCATTTCAAAAGTCATGTCACTTCAAAACTCATGCTTGTTTTGTAATTTATGAAGCATTACGTCTCATTATGTCCTGATAAGATGCATGAAGAAACCAAATCCTCTGAATAAATTCTTCATTTGAAGCTAAAAGGATTCAGTTTTTTTCATGGATAACCTGACCTTAGAAATTCCTCAGAAAATTCCCTAGAAATTAGGAATCTATATTCATTAGCAGAAATTTTTCAAGGCTATGGATAGGTCTGAATGTTTAGCTTCCTTTTCCTTTTCTCACTTAACATCCTCCAAGCCTACAGATTTATGCCATTTTTTGCTAATATTCTGTTGCATTCCTGTCCAAATGCTATTAAGAAGCATGTCCTGTGATTTCAAATCTTCTTTTGTATGGTGTTGGGGGAGCCCCATATATGTGTAATACTTAGTACCGATGGACCCAAACATCTCGGGTCTGTAATGGGCCCTTTGACTGTTCTATATTTTCAGTCTACATCTTGGGGAACATGGAAAATTTACACAATTGTGAAAGAAGTCAGGATAGAGGAATAAGAAAGGAAATCTTGACTGCAATCCAGGCTTAACCAGGAGGTGGCTTGGTATAGCTGTATCCATACCACAGATGATCCATAACAGAAGGGTATGGCCAAAAAAATGCCAAATGGAACAGTGACAGCCTGACCTCGGGTGTAATAAGAACCTCAACCCACATTCCTGACCTGTATGAATTGTTTATAATATGAACAGTTTCACTAAAGGATAAGGAGTCAACAACTTCTTTCAAATTGCCCACCAAAGCTAAAAATTATTTGAAAAGTTTAGGTGTTGAATCTATGCAGTCATTACAGTTTTTTAAAACTGAGTTAATTTTTTTCACTTGCAATATAAAGGTTGTTTATTTTGTTTTCCTAATCTTTTTTCCAAATCTGTTGTCTTGGATTATTCTAGTCAGGAATATAAAGAGTGGGATTGCAAGCACCTTTTGGAGCAGCATCTTCTGGAATTTAGTATATCTGTTACAACATTTAATTATTTTTCTCCTTCTTATCTTTTGAAAGTTCCTCTGAATTGTCAGGAGTTTGGTATTCTTTAAAGGATATTAAACAGTTAGAATTTATATAAAAAGTGTCTTTGTTTTGTTATCAAATCCAACTAGATAGTAGAAGTGAATCAAACAACGCTACATTACATACATTTCAGTAGAATGCTTACAACTTCAGAAGCTCTTCTGTCAGTTTCTTCAAATTACAGATTGCAGATATTTTCCCTAATCACTTAAAGGTTGATATTTGGTTAAATGTCGCAATGTACCTGAGAGTAGGGTCAGAAACTATAATACTAAACCTAAAGGAGAAGTTCTTTTCCATTGGATTCTGTGATGATCTATACCGTATGTGGCAAGGGGTGCATAAAATCTGTGTATGGCATGTTATCAGTTTACTGGCTAAACAGTAATGAAGGAAATTAATAAAAAAACAAGATTTTTTTTAACTCTTTCATTTACATGAAATTATGTATACACTGTCACTCTGAGGAAAGTGAATGCTCAGAAACTGGTCAATGTGGAATAGCACCTCTTCGAGGTTTGTATCAGATTCTCAATCTGAAAAGCATCCCTAAAGTCAATTAAAACCTGGCATAACTGACTGACTGGCTAGCAGTGCTGTACACTCTCCGCTTGCTGGTTTGATAGCCAGGGACAACCCACAAAACTTCCCTGAATGTGGAAAAATTGACCTGCACTTTTCTCTTGAGATCTTGCTGGCAGCCAAGCGGATGCAGCTTCCTTACCTCCAGCCAGCTGGGCCACCTGGCAATTACGTGCTAAGATGGTCCCAGGGACTTGCTGGAAGTGCTTGTTAGAAATTTACCCTGTAAGTGAGGAGAGGACCAGGGTCACATCTTTCTTTTTTTTGTAGTACATAATGGATTGTCTCTGCTAGAGAGGAGTTCTCCCAAGGTCAGAAATCCAATTTGACATGTGTATTCAAAAAATAAGAACCACCAAGACTTGCCAGTGACAAGAAGGTTTTTATAGCAAAGCATATCTGGAGCCTTTAAAAAATAAGTACCATTAACAGAAATAGCTGTAAGACTAAAACTTATTGCTGATAACTGGAAACAAGAAGGATGAATGTCTAAAATTTCTGTGGACTTGAATATGACAATAAATATGTTTGATTATGAAGCAGTGGAATAAGTGTTAAATTGCTGTTTGAGCAATAGAATTCAATGAAGCAGATTTTTCTGTGGGGAAAAATGACAACAGACAGATTGTAAATTATGTAATTATCTCATAGATAATTGGTCTGTTAAAAGAGAAACAAAACAAAAGAAAACAAAAAAATAGCCACTTAGAAGACTGCTCACTATAGGCAGACACATTTAAAACTCAGCTGAGAGGGATTAAGAATCACTGAAGCCCTGAAATGTATTTAATCAATTTTCTATCTCCTGCTGGCTGTTGTAAGCAGACATGACTTCCATTCCTAAAGGTAGTTTTTGTTAGGTTCTCAGGGATGAGAGGAGAATCTTTTTATCCATATATTTCAGTATTCTTAGGCACAGCTACATCATTAAAAGCATTTGATCAGTTTACTTGAGATGATAAAATTCTACTCGATAGGTGTAGGAAAGAAAGAAAAAAACCTGATATATTCCTGAGGTATGCATTTATATGCTAGGCACTAATTTTTTTCATTATATAGTTATTTTAATTAAATAACATGTATATTTATTTCTTTGCATTTAACTTCTTCATTCTTTCTCATGCACAGGCTGGTTTGGATTGCAAACATTTGTAAAGAAAATGGTATGGCAGTATCATTCCAGTGCTGGCAAAATGTCTTGTCTTTTATTTATTTGTTTTGTTTGTAAAGTAATGTTCATATTAGTAAGTAAGTTCTTTGTTTTTCAGTTTTGGAAGAAGCTTCTTAAGATAGAACATTATTTCCAATGTTGAAATTTCCCATCACAGAATACATCAGACATTTAAAATACAAATTAAATTATGTTTACTTTAAATGATATCTATATGCAATGCATACACTGAAATATGTTATAAGCAAAAAGCTATGTATATTTATGCAAGATCTGGGAATTTTTTTTTTTAATTATAAATAAACTAGTCATTTAATAGCCTCATCTCACCCTGAAATGCTGTCATGCCTGGAACAGCTTTTTATCACTACAAAGTTCTCTCTCTAAAATGGAAGGATTCAGACCAGCTAAAACTTATGAGCAATATGAGATACTGATTTTCAGTGAAGAACCTAAACTCAGTTCAATAGCATAAAATGGTATTGCATTTAAAAAAAAATGCTTTATGATATTTCTTGCGTGTAATAGCAGACAAGAGAAGTTTATTTGGGGGGGGAGGGTTTACAATTCCTGGTCTCTGTTTGCATTTCTTAAAATATGGGAAAGAGAAAGGCACCAGTAGTGTTTCAAATAAAATTTGGGGATGTCCTCAGCCTGATTTTCTCTGTTTCACCTGAACTGGTATAGGTGTAGACCTAGCGGCTTGTGGCAGCAAAATTATTTTGATAACAATTTAATGTTTCTGTAGATGAGATGATAATGAACATTATAGATATGGAAGCACAGCACATAGTGATTCTATGCTGTCCTTAAAATTCTTTGTTTTTTCTAGCAAAACACTTTAATAAATTTGAATATATCCTAAAGTTTTTAATGTTAAAAACATTCCAGTGTCTTCCGGACCAAGAGGCAAATTTTTGATGTATTAGAGAAAATGTGATTATGACATTAAACTTCAATGAATAAAGAGGAAAAACGGATCAGTGCAAGTTAAAAACACATAAAAACTTTTCATTATTAAAAAAAAGGATTTACATGCATTTCAAAGTAAGAATTATCTCTTCACCGTAAAGATTTTCCTGAAGTTTTTTATTCCCCCATTCTTTGTACTCCTCTTTATATAGGTACATCAGATGAATATGAAGGATGTCTACTGAACGATTTTGAACTTTGAGCTGAAGTAAAGGACAGCATAGACATTTTCTGTATAAGAAACAGGATCTATGGTATGGCATGAAATGTGAGACTATAAATATTAATTATCAAAGAGTATTTTAATTTATCTGTAATTTTTTTTGTTAGCAACCATAAGTAATTTTTGCGTCCAATAGATAAAACAAGTTAATTAGAACTATCCATTTAGAAAACAGTCCTATGGAGCTAAGCTCATTTCGTGAGCCAATGAAATGCCTCTCCCAGTACATAGAAGCATACCTATATGTCCATGCAAATATTCTTTCTAAAACATATGTCATTAAAATATATATAGATATAAATTATATTTCAAATACGAGCATTTTCAAATGCTAGTTTTGAAGGTGTAGAAATGATTCACAATAGTTCTACTCACACAAGTCACCATGTTAATTTGGCTTTCTAGCACTTGGATGGATTTGCTAAGTGATTGCATATGACAGTTTTTCTGAAAAGATTTTAAAAAGCATGTAACAAGAATGAGCTGATTTAGAAAAAAGCAATTCATAACCCAATTAAAATAAATAACATTTTGATGTCATAAAGTACAGATATGAAAAAAGGAATGTGGGAAAAGACAGGAACCACAATTCACAATTTCATGTTGGAAAATGATGTGTTAGACACTGTCAGTCCTAACCTCACCAGGTATAAATCCAGCTAACTCCACGGGCGATAATGGAACTGTTCCAGTCTGTCACAGCTAAAGAGCTAGCTCTAAATCTTTTCAAGCAAATTTTCCTCTCTTAAATTTGTGCTGTATGAGCAGTTTTAAATATGACCATCTGAGCAAACTAATTTCTCAAACACAATAGATTTTAATTATGACAGGTTAAATTAATTGCTCAGGTAAATTAAAGACTTTGCTTAACTCCAGATAGTTTCCTGACTCAGAACCATTTCTACTTTCGTTGAAAAATCCTTTGCATAGTGCTTTGGTGACATTTAATTTTTTGTTTGTCATCATTAACTAGTTCTCCAGCGCATCCTCCCACTTGTTATACACAGAAGCCCAAAGTATTGATCTTGCACTTATCATCTAGAAATGGACTTTGACAAATTAATTCCAGGGCATCTTGCTCCAGCAGCTTAGGGCGAATACATAGCAGTCTGCTCTGCCAGAGATTACCATGCTGGTGGCAGAACCCATAGGAAAGACCTTCTGCCCACGGCTCACCTGCTTCCTGTGAGCAGTCTGTGAACCTCCTGTAAATTATTCTATAATAATACTCTGAAATCCAATATAAATAAGTTACAGTAAATGATAATGCACATGGCAAGACACTTGTCATAACTGCAAAGTACATACAGTCTTCTGAGTGAAAAAATGGGGCTAGGGTTATGAAGAAACCTTTAAATTCAGTGTTTGAAGGGACTTACTACGAAATGGAAGAAGAGTGACTGTTTTGCGCATGACTTGGAAGCATAAACAGCAAAGAAAAGGAGAATTTATGAAAATACATAAAATTTAGAGTGAGAAGCTCTGGAGGTTGTGGAATAGTAATAAAAAAGAAATTATAAAAGCTACTGCATTTGGTGCTTTAAAATTAGATTTTACAAGATAATAGGGAAGGAAAAAGATGCAAACTGATAAAAGGAGCACTCTGATTCCTTAATCCTGAGGTTACCTGAGCTTCATTTATGCATCTTAACAACAGTCACCTAGGCTGATCTAAATTACATTGATAGCAACAGCTCCCAGAAGACAAGTTATGCTCCCTGTATTGCAAGGCTGACAAGAGGAGGAACAAAAGATTTTGAAATGAATGTTAGGTTCACCTAATTTAATTCAAATAGATGAGCCATTTGAGAAATGTTTCACTCTCTCAAGGAGACTGGAAGTACTGGAACAAATTTCTGCTTTAACATTGCTACCCTCCGTAGAGTTTTACCGATTTTAATTTTGGGCTGCACCAAGACAGGGAGTGGCAGAGTTCTCACATTTTGCTCTGTGGTGGATCAGTGCTGAGTTTGCTCAGGCCTTTGCTGTATTAAAAGTTACTTTCCTTTCTAAATTTATGTGAAAATATTTTATAATCTATTTTTTTTTCATTTTTCCATTCTGTGCTCTGAAGAATTGCTTGAAGAATTTTTATCAGAATCTAGGAAAGTTTGCAGAAATCCAACCCAAAATTGAACAGTTGTATTTACATGACTGTTACTTCTCATAGGGCTGCCCCTGCTCTGTAGCAGCTTTGTAGCACCAGAGCATGTTTTCTTTTGAAGGACTGCTTCTTAATTATGTGTGGGAACAGTGAATTCCCTAAAAGTTACCAGTATTTTTCAAAAATATTATTGTCAAAGATGCAGTACGTTGATGTAGAAGAAATGAGAGGATAAGAGAAAGCTGACTAGAGCTTCACAGTTAAAGGACATATTGATTAATAAAATATTTTCTGGTGGAATTGCAGAACTGGTGAAATAGTTCAGGTTTAAATCAGTTTTTATTATTTATAAATTTCATGTGCTGCTTGAATAAAAATGATGGAAAATTCTCCACTGAATCTTGGTTGGCAGTACCAGCCAAAGCAGGTCCAGAATGTTTTAAGCAGATAAGAGGACCAGTGAGATTCTTCTTTCCTGCAGTTTAATAAAATGTATAAAGACTGCGTTAAATACAGATAAGTGGAGAATATCCTCCTATGACTCTTGGAACTCAAAAATATGATCTGATTTTTTTTTTCAGAAAGCTAAGGGCCCAAAGAATATACCCAAAAGCTAGTTTCAAAAGTGATCCATACCAAACTAAGTACATCATTGCATTTATCCAAAAATTATGATTTTTTTACCATTCAGTAAGTTTAAATTAGGAGAACATTCTGATATCATAAGTAGCAAAAAATGACATTAAATAGTGCCATATGCACAATCATCCTATTTGTTTAATTGATACAATTCATGGATCAAAGTTCTAATCAAGGATAAAAGTATTAGTTTTGACTAGCAAATCTGAATAACAAATTAGACTGTCAATCAAACATGAATCACACTTCTTCAGAAATCGACTCTGAGTAGTTCACGCTATCAACACCAAGAAAGGGGAAAAAGAATGAGATTTGGAAATAAGTAGGAACAAGGATAGGTAGAATGCACTTGGATATTTTGGATATTTTCAAATTCTACTATTTAATATGACATACTTAAGAGAAATGGTAAAATTATCTAAAGCAGGACTATGTAAGAGCTCTTGGGAATTCTGAAAGACTGGAAAATTGCAACTGTTTTACAGCTGTATAGCTGTTTTGTTTTAGAGGAAGAAAATAAGATCATCGGAATTATTTTTTGCTCATCTTCAATTTCCAGTAAAACATTGGAATAAATACTCCAATGAATTAATCACATAGATGGTACATAGGACATGAATAAGCACCAATATGGATTTATCAAGAGAAAATTATGTTGAATCTATCTAGTTTCTTTCTGTGGTAGTTTATAAAAGCGGAGGAGTGTGTGTTATGTATCTTGACTTCAGTGAGGCTTTTGATGCTGTTGCAGATCGTATTCATTAGCAAGATAAGAAAATACAACCAAACTGAAAGTACTAAAAATACAGCTGGAAAAGCATACTCAAGGGGCACCTAATATTGTGCATTATTGAACTGGAATAGTATATCAATAATTCTTGAAAAGTCTGTTCTGATCCTTGTGCTAATCAATTTTTTTTAATGAGCTGACTGATAGAAGGGAATAGGCGTATGTGCTTTACAGACGCCACCCATTTTGGAAAGGTGGCAGCCCTCTAGGAGATGGGTTCAAAGGTAAAATGATCCTGACAGACTGGAGAAATCAGTCAAAAGAATAACACTTGCTTCAATTTTAACAAGTCTCCCCTTCAATTTTAGGAAGTCTCCCCTCACACAGGCGTATAATGAATTCTTACATTGTGAATAGGCACCACCTCAAAATTACTGGTTGCGCAGAAAAGACCTGTAAGAAGGGAATGTATCGAAAACTCAGTGTGACAATGTCATGTTGTTTTCAGAAAAACTGACATGCTACTGGTATGTAAAATGTGAGTTTGTCAGTAAAACATGTGGTATAATCTTTCCACTGCAGAGATCTCAAGTAGTCTGTCCAGCTCTGGGACTACATTTGAATGAAAAGTTGGAGCTGTCGGACAATGGCAGGACAATAGCAAAAAGACTGATCAGTGATCAAGAAAATATGGCTTAAAATGAAATACTAAAAGTTTTGGAGTTGATAGAGAGAAAAAGAAGACCTGAGGGAGGGAGTTAGTCTTCCTTTATGTAAATGTAAGGAAGGAAGGAAAAAGCTGTTCTGTAGTCCTGTCTACACGTTAATATTACATGTATGAATTGCTAATAGTCTCAGTGCTGTTAGCCCTGTTTCTGACATTTGTCAGAAAGTGGAATTTGCCGCTACATAGGTTCTAAAAGATGTCTATGTTGAAAATGTAGTATGTGCTATACATAATAAGTACTTCTCCATTTTTGGAAATCTTAAAAAATATTAACTTCAAATTTTCTGCTTTTTAGCACCTATAGTAATGAGGGGCATGTAAAAAAAGTTAGAAAAATAGATGCTGTCACATCCTCCTAAGGTGTAAACTAAATTAGATTTATTGAAACTACACAAATTAACACAACCTAAGAAAATGGTCATTTAGAATTTTTATGCTGGAATAACATTGTATTAATGAGTACAAGTGCATGCTTGTTAAACTATTCCATTCTTAGAGATTCATGTTATCAGAACTTGGACAACAGTTTAATAAAGTGCCTGCTTACAAAATGTAATCATAAGAAAAACCTCCAAACTGGGAGGTTAGTTTAATAATAAAAATAGTACCAAGCAGAAAAAGTGAATTCTTCCCATAAGGAGAAAAAAATCTGGAAGAGATGCAGAGCAGAAGACAACGTGTGGTAAAGAATACTAGGAGGAAATTGTAGGGGCAGAAAGGGCCGTTCAGGTTTCTCTGCAGTACCCCGTGGTTCTGCAACTCTTCAGAACCTTAGAAACTTGGAGACCTCTGAATTTGGCCCAGCTTCTTCCAAACTGAGGGATTAAACTAGTCACCAAACCCCCACTTTCTTTCTAGAAAGCATTATTCTTCCTGTGCAGGCAAGCAGGCAAGCCTGTATTCGCAGAGCTGGAGGAGTATGGCCCAAGAATCCTTTGAACCATAAAATTAACTTTTTCTGGGAGTATGTGGGACGCAAGACATCTGCTCCTGCAAAAGATAAAAAGTACGTGCACATACACATAGAGAGGTAGATATGCCATTTCTCGAAGCAGACCAAATTATGCACATGGATGATGCACACACAGTCCCCTTCCCTAAAGTCCATGGAGATGTGAGAATTTCCAGGACGAGTACGCTGTACACCATTCCCCCAGCAGCAGCTCCAGCACAGAAAGCAGAGACATCTACTGAAATCAATAGTGCCTCGGTAATACCTGGACCCTAAGTTGCAATTCCGAAAATCTCAGTTCTGAATGCTTTTTAAACCTTTCGGCTAATCTTATTTAAGGGTTTCTTGAAGAATCATATTTAGAAAGCACTCCTAATTAGAAAGAAAACTTAAACATTATTTTAAGCACGTTTAGATTTTCTAAAAAGAAGTACATATTTAATGTTCTCATAAACTTAAATGCTTTACTAGATACTTATAGTACAACTTCAAAATGAAAAAATTAGCAGTAGAGATGTAAGCAAAAACCTTATAAAAATTTTGGAAACTGTGTTCTGATAACTTCCTTCACAGCAGCATAGATCAGGATCTGCTCCACTAAGTCAGTGGAATTAGATTCAAGTGTAAAATCAGGAAAAATTATATTTGATTATGCCCCAAGTTATTAACTATTCTGTAAAATGAAAGTAAATAAGATGGGAACAGTCTTTCACACCTGCTAATAGAAGAATTCTCTGTTATCTCAGGGCCTTCTTGAAAACCATTGAAAGTAATTATAATCTTCCTGAGAGCTTCAGTGCACCTGGAATTATGTTTTCAGGAAGGAAATGCCTGAAAGATCAAGAATATACAGAAAAGTCAGAGTACTCTTACTGTGAGGGGAGCATGGCTCTTGTACGTTTTTCCAGACTCTCTTCCTTGCATTTGCATTATAATGCATGTATTTCATCAACGTGCGATTGTAAATATACCCTTCAGAAAAATGACCTATTGATGGGTTCCCCCAAAAGCCTCTACTGACTATAATGTGTAATTTAATTTCAATTTCTATCTGAAATTAATTATAAGCCCTGTGAGACATCATAGAAAATTGCATTTTCTGTTTTGCTTTTTTATTTTTTTTATTAGTGGCAATAAATTCATGCTGATTCTTTTTGAATTATGTTTATGGTTTTACTGATACGAAACTTTAACTGATAACACTAGTGAGGCAGCAATAAGCAATGTGAAATATACATGAATGCACTTATTCATGGTTTATGATTAACCGTAAAAAACACTAGGTTTTTGAACAGCTTATCTTTTTCTGACGTCCTTTATTGTGTCTCCAAGGCTTGGTATTTTATATATTAGGTAAAATATATGCTACTCTTACCATGAATAGAAATTAAAACTACAATTTATTTACAGGACATTTTTATAGCCATATATATGTGTACTGCTGGTCATAACCCTGTATGAAGCTGAACGAAAATGATTTGACTGTAAAATATGTTACACCTGATATCATATGGTTTGCTACAGTACTGCATAGAATGCATAAAAAACCAGTCACCTCCAATGCCCACAATATTTCTAATATATAGAGGAATACATTTTCCATCTGCATAACTTTTTTCTTACTGCATCTTTTACAACCTTTATGTTAAGAACTTGTACTTCAGAATATCAAACATAATATTTTACCTTTTTCTTAAATAGCTGTTGTTGCAGCTCCATCTAGTCTCAGAGCTTTCTTTTTCACTTTTAGATAGCCCTAGGCTAAATGAAAAATCTAGGGTCAGGCTTTTCTCTCAGATGGGGTAGCTTGACTTTGCATCCAATATCTGATATACTTCCACACTAGAGAAAACCCAAGCTCCTAGGCTTTGAAGTTCTGTAATACTTGAAAGAAGGCCCTAGGGCAAATACCAGAGTCAAAGAAGTTAAATCTATTCTGGATACGTGAAGCAATATCCCATAGCTACTAAGGGAGATTTAATTAATAAAAACACGTTAGCTTCCTGTTGTGCTGCACCCAAATATCCTCTCATGATCTCTGTCAAGAAATTTAACGACAACAAATTAAATCCTTCATTCAAGACATAAATTCTGTTTAGAAAACCAGTTTTGGTACCTTTGGAATTTATAAAACAGTTATCCAATGTAGAGAGAAAGTAGCAGCTGAATACCTAAAACCCCCCTCAGAATGCTGGGAAAAGAGGTATAAATCAGAGAAAGAAGAAAACCATACTTCTTAAGTGTTCCGCCCTTTACAAAATGTATCGTTACTCTTCTTAGCCTCCTCAATTCAATGGTCCATGAAGTCTAATGTAGTTTCCAATTTCTTGTAGAAATTGCTGAGTTTCTACTTGTCCATGATAAAATGCTGCTCTTGGGGATAAATGAATAAATAAATAAATAACGTATTGAATTTATCCACATGGACAATGTTGGAATAGAGTCAGTCACTCAAAAAGAAACTTCATCTGAAATATGTCCATTAGGCACTTCTGTCTCTTAGTGTCCAGAGTACCTTTGTTTCTGCACACAAGTGCATAGAGTAAACGATCAAAATGTGAAAAGAGTTCCAGTCAGATTTTAATTTTTTCTTGCTCTCCAACTTCTTTACTGCCTCTAATTTTATTCCTCTCCCTGAAATTATTTTTTCTTCTGCCTTTGTCTTCTCAGTTTATCAGGTAACTTCATCGTCTATTTAGTTTTGCTTGTCTGTTCTCTTCCCTCACAACCATTTATCAGTCTTTTCTCTCTGAGTGTCATGTTACTAGAGTCTTTCAAGAACCCCATAATCAAATACATTTCATCACGTTATACCACTGACTGAAATTTCTGGAATATGATGAACAGTTGCAAAGGATATTTTTCTTATACTAGGAGCATCATTTATGTGGTTTGCTAAAGATACTGTCACATCTAGAAATAGAAATTCCAAACATTCTGTCTTCCCCCTTTTTTTCCACAGATAAATACATACACTTTCAGCTCATATCAATAACAACTTCAGCACTGGACATTTCTTTGGGGTTAATGACCCTTTCCAGGGTTGTGGATCATTGGCTCCCAGGAGGTTGTTAATTTTCAGAAAAAGCCCTGTTTCTCTGCTTTTATTGCTTAAATATATTGTGTGTAGAATTGCTCACTGCCATATAACATAAATACTGAAGAGAAAAAAATAAGGCAAGTTCCCAGCTGAGCAGAAACTGATATCGCTCAAATTGACTTTATCTTATGCTAGATAGCAATTGGATATTAGCAAGCACATCCACTGCTCATCCTTATTTTAATAAAAATTTCAGGGTAAAAGACTGCTATTTACTTATCCTTTATAAAGGACCCGAGGGTAAATTGTCTCGAGAGCATCAGTTGCTCTTTTGAATCATATGATAAATAAAGTCTAACAACTTACATATAAGGATTTCTTCTAATTTGTACCTCCCAAAAAATTGCGTTTTGGCACTTTGAACTGAAAGTAGATTTACAGTTTTAACTAGGTGCTGATTAAATTGAGTTATTAACCCCTCAATAACAGTGTTTATAATGAAGATTCGGACAGACCATTAAGTATAGTGCCTATTAAGAGCAAGATCTAAAACATAGTATTGGGACGTTTTTTGTTTGGTTTTAGCATGGTGTTATTTTTCTTTCCTTTTAATTTGTAGGCATCTGTATCAGTCTCATGTTTTGGAATAGGTCAGTCAGAATTAAACTATGCATTTATTATAGCCTGAGCTGGGTTTGGTGTTCAACATGCAACATTTAATTAACAGATGAAGCACAGTGGCAAAATAGACTCAGGTAGACTCCTACAGTTAAAAAAACATAATTAAAGAGAAACTAATTATAGCAACCCCATTAGATTTTTCTCATGTGTTTCTTTTAGCGAGACCATTTTTTTCAGTTTAACTCTGGTTATTCATTTCTTCTTTCTTCTTGAGTTGCTTTTGCAATGATAAGAAAAATATTGAGAAAGTACACCAATGTCTTTGCTATATAGATCACCGAGTCATTAACATACAGCTCATGGAAAAACATGCAGGACTGAGGGAACGAAAGAGATCAGCAACATTACACTTTTAAAGGTGCCAAACCCCATTCTTTTCTATATCAAAATTTCTGGCATACCCTATAGAGATCTGTACCTAGAATTGAAGATATGGGCAGGGAAAGCAATTTTATCAATTACTTTTTGTTCCTTTCAGATTTTGCTATTGTAAGTCCAGCTGGTTTTGGCCAGCTTTTGTCCTGTCATGTTTTCATTAGCTTGGATAAAAGCTCTTACTTAAAAGTTTTATAAAATGTGAAGAAGCTGAAATTAGATCCTACTGGAAGCTAGAATGCCAAGTAAAAGGTTACAGTAATTTATTTTCATCTAGATTCGCATGTTCTATGCTAAATTTTGATCAGTTTGGCTGCCTTTTGGACTGCTGATTCACTTGCTGGAGAATGGTAATACATGCAGATGACCACGTCAGTAATCTTGATCTAAGCTTTGGTAGTTCTTTGGCAGCTGAGTAAGCAACCAGAATTGCTTTTCAAAGCTAAGTAGATTGCTCAGGCACACAGTGAAGATGTATATGACACCCCCAGAGCTGGGTATTCCACATAAACTACTATTCCGCACATCCCCAAGTCACTATGAACTACACTGAAGATACTGAGCAATATTAAGCTAGACCAGGTAAAGAATAATTTCTGAAAATACATAACAGTTGAAAAAGAAAATATTTTTTCTGGTGGTCATGAGATATGCAGCATTATGCCACACATAATCAGATGTTCATAATCCTAACAAACAATTGATTACATGCTTAAGTAGTGTGTAACTAGATTGACTTAATGCAAAACCATAAAGCAGTTTGTCTGACCTGGAACATACCTGGAGGCCTTACAGACACAAGCTCTTCAGCTGCCCCATGTTCTGCTTCTGGATGCATGTGTGACTTCCTAAACCCCAAGTTCTCCAAGCATCTGAATACCTAAACCCTATTGGGAAACCTAAGCAAGGTTCCCTCTTTCTCCTTCTCCCAAAATGCTCAATCCTATAAACTTTCTGAATGTATCTGACAGCTTTGAGATCCCATAATTCACAATGATAACTCACTAAATTAGAAATATGGCAGGCCACCTCCCTCACCCTCTGCTAGTTATGTAAACAGTGGCTTAGTGTGTACTCCTAGGTTCATTTTCATTCTCTATATGACATAACCAAAAAGTTCATTTCTGGAAAAGTGTTCAGGCTACAAGTTAAGGTTTCAGCTTTGGAAACGGTTCACAGCTCCTCCATTTAGTGCTGGCACCTTTTTCATTACTGAATGAGATGTTTTGGCTAAAACAACCCTAGCTGCATAGCCTGATGGTTAAATCCTCTTTTTGAGTAAGAAGGATGAAGACAATGGTTAGCTGTTCCCAACTCTGTATTTTAAATAACTGGAATGAGTGTGCTGGGCAATTTTTGAAGAAAGTTGTCAAGATGCAGAAGATGACTTGAGGGGGGGGAAAAAACCCAGATACATCTTTGCTTTCCCTTCTCAAATTCTCAAATTCTCATTCTCTCTCTAGATGGAGCCTAGGTACACAATTTTCATTAAGGTATACCTTAAGATTAAGGTACCACCATTTTTGCTTAAGCTAAGTTTAAGGTCTTCATTCTACCCCCACCCCCAATATATTCTATACCTCTGAGGCCTTGCTAGGTCTATGTAATCATGTTGTTTGAGGGGTTCTTATCAGAGAGTAGTTTTGGGGTTTTTCAAAGGAAGAAATAGTACATAACCACAATAAAATGAGGTGAGAAAAAAAAAGCAGATCTAAGGGAAATAGGACTGATTTTTTCCATTTTATTTTTCCTCTGCAAATAACAGTATCAAAAATCACAATTCAAGTCAATCCCCAGGAATTCTTCCATTCCATCCACCATAGAAAAAAACCTAATTTATTACTATATCTATTTTTTTTAAAAAAATATGTTGGGTTTTTTTAAACAAAAATTGGCTCTGTGTAAACTGTTTCTCAGCTTTGTTTTGGTTTTAAAAATAACCATATTCTATCAGATTTTTTTTCTCAGTAAATAGATTTTTTTTCCCCAAGATACTTGCTAATTCAGGGTTTATTGCCATGTATTACAATTATATAAGGTCTTAAGTATATATACAATTAGACTCTCCCATTAGTGTTATTGACATAGGCACAAGTTTTATTCAAAGGAAAATGTCACGTTTGAAAAAAATCACATTTTTAACAAGTGAAATTTCCAAGTAAGGTATGTTTCTGGACTTTGTTGCAATATTAAAAGGCTTTGATCCTGTGGTGGTTTGACCCTGGCTGGACGCTAGGGGCCCACTAAAGCCGCTCTATCACTCCCCTCTAACCGGACAGAGGAGAGACAAGTAAATCAAAAGGCTCGTGGGTCGAGATAAGGACAGGGAGAGATCATTTTATCAGTTACCATCACAGGCAAAACAGACTCAAGTTGAAAATAATTAATTTATTATCAATCAAAATCAGAGATTCCTAGGGAGAGGACTCTTCCCCTGCTCCAGCGTGGGGTCCCTCTCACGGGAGACAGTCCTCCACAAACTTCTCCAATGTGAGTCCTTCCCATGAGATACAGTTCTTCACGAACTGCTCCAGCATGGGTCCATAACTTCCACGGGGTGCAGTCCCTCAGGAGCAGACTGCTCCAGCATTGGGCCCCCTGCGGGGTCACAAGTTCTGCCAGCAAACCTGCTTCGGTGTGGGGTGCTCCCCCCATGGGTCCTCAATGGCTTGCCAGGAACCTGATCTGGCAGAGGCTTCCCACAGGGTCACAGCCTCCTCCCTTCGGGCATCCACCCGCTCTGGCGTGGGGTGCTCCACGGGCTACAGGTGGATATCTGCTCCACCATGGACCTCCATGGGCTGCAGGGGGACAGCCTGCCCCACCATGGTCTTCACCACGGGCTGCAGGGGAATCTCTGCTCCGATGCCTGGAGCACCTCCTCCCCTCCTTCTTCACTGACCTTGGTGTCTGCAGGGCTGTTTTCTCTTGCATCCTCTCACTTCCCTTCTCTCTCCGGCTACTGAGATGCAGCCAGTTTTTTTTCCTTCTTAAATATGTTATCACAGAGGCGCTTCCACTGTCACTGATTTGCTTGGTCTTGGCCAGCGGTGGACACAGGGAAAACTTCTAGCAGCTTCTCACAGAAGCCACCCCTGTAGCCCCCCCCCACTACAAGACCTTGCCACAGAAACCCAATACAGATCCTTTTGGTGAACTGAATCATGGCATTGGACACAAAATCTTGTTTTTTTTCACTTATACAAAAAGCTTTCCAGACAAGTCCAAAATATACTTTGTCAGTTTCTAATAACAACAAAGAAAAATTTTACTCAACAATGACAAATACTTCTGACCCAAAGAAGACTCTTAGCTTTTTTTGGTTTATTCCAGTGTTACTGCTTTTGCCAGTATTCTTTCCTCACCAATATTTTTCATTCTTTGTTACAAAATCTAATTCCTTGTAGACAAGTTGCCTAATTAAAAGGAATTTTTCGTGCAAACATGAAAAGGAGCTTTTCTATAGCTACCCTTTGCCTTTCTGTGGAAGAGAATAAATGTAATGATGTACATCATCTATCTAGCTCATATGACTAGTGACAGAAACATTAATTCCAAGCAGATTTCTATTTCAGCCACTTATTTGCACCCCATTAGTGCATGAAAAGCAATATTTCTGTGGAGTTATGGTGACATCAAGTGGCTAGCTAAATGGTCCCTGCAAATATAATAATATCGATATGTACTCTGGATGTACTACTCTGGAGTAGAAAGCAATATAGGGAACTACCAACAGGTAATATGAAGAATATCTTACCTCTTTGATATATTAGCGAACTTTCAGTTCTGTATGATGGATTAAAATCTAGATTTTAGGTGTATCATCAGGCTGTGCATCGTTAAATGCCATTAGTGAAAAACCAAACCATCATATTTCATTCCTGAGGTAGAGTTCAAATGCAAGGGACTGACATTGACATGAAAAATGGTGCTCAATACCAAATCATCTGAACTACTGTCTTTTACCTTGTGCTAAAACATATCTGAGTTACTCAGTCAGCTGCTGTGCACTCGTTAGGAAAATGGAGAGAGTGATAATTATCTTCTGATATGATTTTTGTGATTGAGTTAGCAAGTTAATATCTACAACTTTAATTGCACGTTCTGGTTCAATGACAACACAGCCCCATAAAGGTAACAAATAATGTTCAATTTGTTATACAGTAGGCTGATTTCTTTAAAATTCTCTGCTTCGATATTTAGACTTCCTAGCCTTTCTGGACCATGACTGGTTCATGAGTATGAATGTATACATTTTAAGAGTCTCCAGTTACTGCATTTTCTTCACCAGCTTGTTTTTCACTCACTTTCTTAATGGTTTGACTTCTCCATTGCCTCTCCTACAGTCAGATCTTTCTTCTTTTTGCTACCCTCAGCCCCTCAAAATCAGTGCAATGACTGATCACTCACCATCCTCCTTCAATGTCACATCAGAGTTTCCTGCTTCAAGGCTTGCTTGAGCCCATTTGTTTGGATGGTCTCAAGAGAGGTTAGCTGGGGAACAAAGGCTCAATATGAAATCAATAAAAGATACAGTTTCTGTGGACCAGAGAGGAACTACAGAATTCAGACTCATCAGAATATTGCCAAAATGGTAGCTGAGAAGCCCAGAGGGAATATTGGATGGAGTTTGTTTGAAATGATATGTGCTGATAAAAAAATTACAAGTTAATTTACAGTTTAATACAGGGGCAATATAATACAGTGGCTGTGTAATACTGACCTGAGTCGTAGAAACAACGTCAGCTCCTTTCTTTAGCTTGATAAAAGCCTTTAGCATTGAACATCTTACTTGACTACACCACATTTGTCAATATATTCTAATGACTGCTCCTTTGTGGGTGAATAATATTTACCTGAAAGGATTTATATATATATATACACACATACATATATATGTAATTGTTGTTGTTGTGTGATTCTCAGAATACAAATTATTAGCTCTGGTACACCAAGCATTATTTGCAAGTTTAAGATGCAAATATAATTTTAGTAAATAAAGACAAATTCTGATATGAAGTGTATATTCTTTAGTGTGAACTCTCATAAAAATACTATGTATGAGAAGCAATATGAGACAAAAATCACATGGCTGCATTGCTTTAGAAGATACAGAAAATAAAAAGCATTAATCAGTCTGCTCACAGGACTATTTAAACCAGAAATCCCATTAAGTGCTTAAATTGATTTACTCTTCCCTCCCCCAAAATAATAAAATAAAATTCCTCAAGTGTCTATTAAGCCAGACAATAAATAAAGGTAGGTAGGTAAAATCCTTGGGGAAAGGAGGGACCTTAAGGCCATCTGATTCATATTTCATACCTCTTCCATTTCTCCATCTTTTTTTTCATCCTTGTTGAAATTCAGACATACACAATGTCATAAGCTAGTGTTGGTTTGGATTCAATTTATTTTACAAAAAAAAAAAATAAAATCATGTGAACTGAGGCCAAAATAGTCTTGTGAAATAATGTTTTTTTTCCTTTATATTCACTGCCATGTATCTCCACTGAAGTTAATGCATTTTCCTTGAAAGGTAATTCATTTCAATTTAAATCAATACAGTATCTTTGAACTAATGCCTTCCAGAGATTCCATGTTTGAACAAACAGTGGTATATTTGTGTAAATTAAAACTTTTATTGGTAATTGCACCAAAAAAAGTGCTCAGGAAAAAAACCACAAACTTTTGCTTCTAAACAATACAGAGCACGAACACATACAATCCATTTTGGTTTGGTTTGGTTTTGGTATTCAGGGGTTTTATGAGCTTTGATGTAGAGAAGGGAAGGAAAAAGCCATTCCTATATCTAAATACAATTGGGTACAATTCTTGCCTAAAAAATGAAACAATACTTTCATGAAAGGAATGACTACTTTTTGAGGTGGTTTTTTTTCCATATAATTCAACACCCTGGGGAAAACTGGCCCAGGCTGGTACAGGGAACTTAAAATTCCCATAATTTTAAACCTGCACTTCCTAACTGAACATAATCTCTCAGGTAACACTGGGGGATGGGGTGGGGGATAGAAGGATGGAAAGAGAGTGATTTTAATTTGTCCCTTCTTGTTTAGCATCAGCCAGTAATGTCTGCAGTCAAACAAGAGGAGGGAGATCCCCAATTTATAAAGTGTTTGGCTGTCATTCTCAAATTCTTTTTGCAAATAATCTGAAAGAATTTTCCTTTGAGCAATGTTTTTCAGTCTGAAAATTGTCATCTCCTTTGAGGGAGATCAAAGGGGATTATAAAACGCTGGAAAAAGTCACATCAGTTGCCAATTGCTCAGTTCCTTCACAGGAGCCGAGGAGAGCAGGAATTGCGTTTGCTGGCTGAAAATGCTTGCACCAGCTGGGGAACCGGTTACCACCTTCAGTTGCTGGCAGTAGCTCAGCCTCTTTATGACAGGGGAAAGAAAGGGTTTGCAATTTTTTTTGGCAAATTCAGAGGTCATTAAGTCATCGGGGGAGTGGGATAAATCCATAACTCATAATCACTTGGACGTACAAGATAAAATCAGCTAGCAGTCATTTAACTTTTTCAGAAGCTTTAATATCCAAAGAGTTTTCCCTGACTGGGAAGCAAAGCTGAGAATTTCACAGCTAGAGATATTTTTTAAGTAGAATGTGAACTGCAACAAGGGTTTAAATTAAGGTTTCTTTCATTTTCTTCTTGTCTCTTCTGTATTTGTAGTTCTCTGATAATAATGTATGAGCTACGTGTTGGTTTTTGAAACCTGGTCTAGCAAAGCCAAATGCCCCTACTCATAGGTTACTCAGCATTATTTTGCAATTTGCAAATGGGAATTTCGAGGTGTGGATTTAGGGAAGAGAATACTAATAATGCGGTTCTGTTTCCTTTCTTCTGCTCCTCTGAAATATCACTGACTCTGTCATATGATTCATGACGGGAAACTGCAGAGATGAAGGTTATAATCTTCTTTCCCTCATTCATGCTGGACTTGCATCATAGTATGGATTTTTATATTTTTATTTTTACATTTAGCCCCAAATTTATCCCCTTTTTCATACACTGAAAAACAAAAGTCTATATCACAAATACAGTTTAGAGCCCAAAATCCACCTTCAGCTTGTCGACATCTAGATCTGTTTGAACAGGACTGGTCACTGGAAAAGAAAAACAGTTTTAGTTTATACCTGTAGAATACAACTCAGTCCTGAGCAGAAACATCTGAACTAGTTCTAAGTAGCTAGGCTGAGCATCAGTAGTGGTAACATGGCATTAGCTGTGAAAGTTCATGTACCCTCTGTTTCTATACAATGTTTGTACTACGTATTACTAGTTTTATAGATTCACAGTTGAAGGAAAAATGTGGGTGGGTTATAAAAATGTTGCTTGCTTTGGTTCTAGTCTTGCAAGTAAAAAGGAAGACATTTCATATTTCATGCAAACAGAAGTATGGGATGGGATTCTCTTCAAATATTGGTTGCTAGCAACTGGTTTGTTTTTCCCTTGAGTTCAATCACCTGAAGGTAAACCCTTTGTTTTAAGACCAGTGATATGTTCAGAGGAGTTTGCCCTGCAAACAGTCTAAGCATATAAGAGGTACAAGAGTCCATCTGTGGACAAGGCAAGAGACCTATACCTGAAGCAGTTACCTTCTATAAGACCAGAAAGGGAAAAGAATATGAAGCTCATCTTAAAGATCACAGTTTAGTAAATAGCACTGCGCAGATTAGATGGCAGTGACATTAACATTTTCTGAGATACCTAGATAAGGGTAAAAGGACTAGAATAGGTGTGTTGCCTGCATAACAGTTTATTCTATTCTCTTTGATGTACCAGTTGTCATACAACATTTCCATGCCAGTATTGTTCAGAATAATGGAATCGCCCAACTTTATTTACCTCCAGTGTTTTGGAAGAAGATCACCCAGACTAATGTTAGGAAGTTAGCTGGTCAGCTTGTCAGATATGACAGTCACCCAAAGTCTCAAGTATATGCTTCATCCTCTTTTTTTTCATACTGTGCTCACCTTCATCCCATATATGGCCATCATCCTTTCCTGAGAGAGAGAGAGTGCAGAGGGATGCTGATGTGAGACATATTTAAGAATTTCACTGTAATTTTTTTCCATTACTCTATTTTTTCCTATCACTCTATCTTTCTGTGTCCAGTTTACTGGATGGATGGATATTGATCTTTAAATACAGTACCTCTAAATCTTTCTATATGCTTTTGACAGCTGCCTTATTTATTAATTTTACTTTTTTTTAGAAGCCAGGAACACTTAACACAGTTCTTCCTCGAGATATCATTAAAATATGCTAACTAAGGTAAATGTGTAAGAGAGAATGCAGACATTTCTAAAGGTTATGATCTATGACAACGCTTCTTAGCTTTAAAGTTAGTTTAATTGAATTAATTGTAACATTGAAGAAACTGAAGAACAAAGAGAGCTCTGACTCTGAATGTATTAACGGGAAATATTTGACCTTTTCAATATGTTACATTTTGATTGGCACTCCTTTCTATTGAACCCCTCTTAATAATAATTTCTTTATTTTTTCCTCATGAAAAATAAGGTAGGTGTGTCAAAAAGCCAAAATACAACTGAGATAATTGGAAAGATCCAAGATGGGAAGTGTACAAGTATATGTGTATGCACTCTTCCATAATTCAGAGGATGTTAACAACAGTGTTTTCATTTTGTTGGGAAAGCTTTTACTGAAAAAAACCCCAAAAACTAGACCAAGTTAAACATAGTTTGTCATATTAGAATTTCAGGCTTATTTTGATTTGCAGAATCTTAGAGCAGCTTTTCTTTGTAAGTTTTTCTTTTTCTCTCTCAACCGAAGACTGTTCCTTACTCTATATATGAGAATAAAAAACGTTTGTAATGTCATTCAGGTTATTTATTAATAGATCTGTCTGAAAGGTGGAAGTCCCTTTTAAATTTTGTTCCCTCAGGACGTTTTTTAACTGCGTAAGATTTAATCCATTTTCTCAGAAAAG